>NW_026622775.1:73784333-73887387 GCF_023065955.2 Ursus arctos | reverse complement strand
AAAATGCCACACACCCAGGTGTAAGAAACAACATTGCCCAGCCATGGTCTAAGCCCCTCACCTCGTCCCTGTGTATTGGGGAGCCGGAGGGACAGCCGAGGCCCACGGCCCTGAGACCCCTTTGCAAAAAGCCGGCTTCCCACGGAAACAGTTTTCCTGAGGTGCAGCCCCTCTCACAAGTGGTTGTGGCAAGGTAAAGCAAATGCCCTCCACTTCTCTGGAAGAAACCACAGTGCCCAGCCATGTTCTAAGCCCTCCCATCCTCCCTGGGCTTCTGGCAGCAGGAGTGAAAAGAGAGGAGCAGAGCACTGGGACCCGTTTGACAAAAACCGGCTTCCCACGGGAAAGTCTTTCTCCACGGGCAGACATGCTCCCAGGTGCCTGTGGCAAGGGGAAGGAAATGCCATACACTGACCTGGAAGAGACCACAGGGCCCAGGCACAGTATGAACCCTTCCCTCACCCCGGCGGTTTTGCTAGCAGGAGTTCAACCCCAGCGAACACAGCCCGGAGACCCCTGAGACAAAAACGGCTTCTGACGAAAAATAGGCGCTTGCTGTTGAACACTTATCCCAAGTGGGGGTAGCCAGCTCGAAAAAATGCCACACACCCAGGTGTAAGAAACAACATTGCCCAGCCATGGTCTAAGCCCCTCACCTCGTCCCTGTGTATTGGGGAGCCGGAGGGACAGCCGAGGCCCACGGCCCTGAGACCCCTTTGCAAAAAGCCGGCTTCCCACGGAAACAGTTTTCCTGAGGTGCAGACCCTCTCACAAGGGGTTGTGGCAAGGTAAAGCAAATACCCTCCACTTCTCTGGAAGAAACCACAGTGCCCAGCCATGTTCTAAGCCCTCCCATCCGCCCTGGGCTTCTGGCAGCAGGAGTGAAAAGAGAGGAGCAGAGCACTGGGACCCGTTTGACAGAAACCGGCTTCCCACGGGAAAGTCTTTCTCCACGGGCAGACATGCTCCCAGGTGCCTGTGGCAAGGGGAAGGAAATGCCATACACTGACCTGGAAGAGACCACAGGGCCCAGGCACAGTATGAACCCTTCCCTCACCCCGGCGGTTTTGCTAGCAGGAGATCAACCCCAACGAACACAGCCCGGAGACCCCTGAGGCAAAAACGGCTTCTGACGAAAAATAGGCGCTTGCTGTTGAACACTTATCCCAAGTGGGGGTAGCCAGCTCAACAAAATGCCACACACCCAGGTGTAAGAAACAACATTGCCCAGCCATGGTCTAAGCCCCTCACCTCGTCCCTGTGTATTGGGGAGCCGGAGGGACAGCCGAGGCCCACGGCCCTGAGACCCCTTTGCAAAAAGCCGGCTTCCCACGGAAACAGTTTTCCTGAGGTGCAGACCCTCTCACAAGGGGTTGTGGCAAGGTAAAGCAAATACCCTCCACTTCTCTGGAAGAAACCACAGTGCCCAGACATGTTCTAAGCCCTCCCATCCTCCCTGGGCTTCTGGCAGCAGGAGTGAAAAGAGAGGAGCAGAGCACTGGGACCCGTTTGACAAAAACCGGCTTCCCACGGGAAAGTCTTTCTCCACGGGCAGACATGCTCCCAGGTGCCTGTGGCAAGGGGAAGGAAATGCCATACACTGACCTGGAAGAGAACACAGGGCCCAGGCACAGTCTGAACCCTTCGCTCAACCCGGCGGTTTTGCTAGCAGGAGTTCAACCCCAACAAACACAGCCCGGAGACCCCTGAGGCAAAAACGGCTTCTGACGAACAATAGGCGCTTGCTGTGGAACACCTATCCCAAGTGGGGGTAGCCAGCTCAACAAAATGCCACACACCCAGGTGTAAGAAACAACATTGCCCAGCCATGGTCTAAGCCCCTCACCTCGTCCCTGTGCTTTGGGGAGCCGGAGGGACAGCCGAGGCGCACGGCCCTGAGACCCCTTTGCAAAAAGCCGGCTTCCCACGGAAACAGTTTTCCTGAGGTGCAGACCCTCTCACAAGTGGTTGTGGCAAGGTAAAGCAAATGCCCTCCACTTCTCTGGAAGAAACCACAGTGCCCAGCCATGTTCTAAGCCCTCCCATCCGCCCTGGGCTTCTGGCAGCAGGAGTGAAAAGAGAGGAGCAGAGCACTGGGACCCGTTTGACAGAAACCGGCTTCCCACGGGAAAGTCTTTCTCCACGGGCAGACATGCTCCCAGGTGCCTGTGGCAAGGGGAAGGAAATGCCATACACTGACCTGGAAGAGACCACAGGGCCCAGGCACAGTATGAACCCTTCCCTCACCCCGGCGGTTTTGCTAGCAGGAGTTCAACCCCAACGAACACAGCCCGGAGACCCCTGAGGCAAAAACGGCTTCTGACGAAAAATAGGCGCTTGCTGTTGAACACTTATCCCAAGTGGGGGTAGCCAGCTCAACAAAATGCCACACACCCAGGTGTAAGAAACAACATTGCCCAGCCATGGTCTAAGCCCCTCACCTCGTCCCTGTGTATTGGGGAGCCGGAGGGACAGCCGAGGCCCACGGCCCTGAGACCCCTTTGCAAAAAGCCGGCTTCCCACGGAAACAGTTTTCCTGAGGTGCAGCCCCTCTCACAAGTGGTTGTGGCAAGGTAAAGCAAATGCCCTCCACTTCTCTGGAAGAAACCACAGTGCCCAGCCATGTTCTAAGCCCTCCCATCCTCCCTGGGCTTCTGGCAGCAGGAGTGAAAAGAGAGGAGCAGAGCACTGGGACCCGTTTGACAAAAACCGGCTTCCCACGGGAAAGTCTTTCTCCACGGGCAGACATGCTCCCAGGTGCCTGTGGCAAGGGGAAGGAAATGCCATACACTGACCTGGAAGAGACCACAGGGCCCAGGCACAGTATGAACCCTTCCCTCACCCCGGCGGTTTTGCTAGCAGGAGTTCAACCCCAGCGAACACAGCCCGGAGACCCCTGAGACAAAAACGGCTTCTGACGAAAAATAGGCGCTTGCTGTTGAACACTTATCCCAAGTGGGGGTAGCCAGCTCGAAAAAATGCCACACACCCAGGTGTAAGAAACAACATTGCCCAGCCATGGTCTAAGCCCCTCACCTCGTCCCTGTGTATTGGGGAGCCGGAGGGACAGCCGAGGCCCACGGCCCTGAGACCCCTTTGCAAAAAGCCGGCTTCCCACGGAAACAGTTTTCCTGAGGTGCAGACCCTCTCACAAGGGGTTGTGGCAAGGTAAAGCAAATACCCTCCACTTCTCTGGAAGAAACCACAGTGCCCAGCCATGTTCTAAGCCCTCCCATCCGCCCTGGGCTTCTGGCAGCAGGAGTGAAAAGAGAGGAGCAGAGCACTGGGACCCGTTTGACAGAAACCGGCTTCCCACGGGAAAGTCTTTCTCCACGGGCAGACATGCTCCCAGGTGCCTGTGGCAAGGGGAAGGAAATGCCATACACTGACCTGGAAGAGACCACAGGGCCCAGGCACAGTATGAACCCTTCCCTCACCCCGGCGGTTTTGCTAGCAGGAGATCAACCCCAACGAACACAGCCCGGAGACCCCTGAGGCAAAAACGGCTTCTGACGAAAAATAGGCGCTTGCTGTTGAACACTTATCCCAAGTGGGGGTAGCCAGCTCAACAAAATGCCACACACCCAGGTGTAAGAAACAACATTGCCCAGCCATGGTCTAAGCCCCTCACCTCGTCCCTGTGTATTGGGGAGCCGGAGGGACAGCCGAGGCCCACGGCCCTGAGACCCCTTTGCAAAAAGCCGGCTTCCCACGGAAACAGTTTTCCTGAGGTGCAGACCCTCTCACAAGGGGTTGTGGCAAGGTAAAGCAAATACCCTCCACTTCTCTGGAAGAAACCACAGTGCCCAGACATGTTCTAAGCCCTCCCATCCTCCCTGGGCTTCTGGCAGCAGGAGTGAAAAGAGAGGAGCAGAGCACTGGGACCCGTTTGACAAAAACCGGCTTCCCACGGGAAAGTCTTTCTCCACGGGCAGACATGCTCCCAGGTGCCTGTGGCAAGGGGAAGGAAATGCCATACACTGACCTGGAAGAGAACACAGGGCCCAGGCACAGTCTGAACCCTTCGCTCAACCCGGCGGTTTTGCTAGCAGGAGTTCAACCCCAACAAACACAGCCCGGAGACCCCTGAGGCAAAAACGGCTTCTGACGAACAATAGGCGCTTGCTGTGGAACACCTATCCCAAGTGGGGGTAGCCAGCTCAACAAAATGCCACACACCCAGGTGTAAGAAACAACATTGCCCAGCCATGGTCTAAGCCCCTCACCTCGTCCCTGTGCTTTGGGGAGCCGGAGGGACAGCCGAGGCGCACGGCCCTGAGACCCCTTTGCAAAAAGCCGGCTTCCCACGGAAACAGTTTTCCTGAGGTGCAGACCCTCTCACAAGTGGTTGTGGCAAGGTAAAGCAAATGCCCTCCACTTCTCTGGAAGAAACCACAGTGCCCAGCCATGTTCTAAGCCCTCCCATCCGCCCTGGGCTTCTGGCAGCAGGAGTGAAAAGAGAGGAGCAGAGCACTGGGACCCGTTTGACAGAAACCGGCTTCCCACGGGAAAGTCTTTCTCCACGGGCAGACATGCTCCCAGGTGCCTGTGGCAAGGGGAAGGAAATGCCATACACTGACCTGGAAGAGACCACAGGGCCCAGGCACAGTATGAACCCTTCCCTCACCCCGGCGGTTTTGCTAGCAGGAGTTCAACCCCAACGAACACAGCCCGGAGACCCCTGAGGCAAAAACGGCTTCTGACGAAAAATAGGCGCTTGCTGTTGAACACTTATCCCAAGTGGGGGTAGCCAGCTCAACAAAATGCCACACACCCAGGTGTAAGAAACAACATTGCCCAGCCATGGTCTAAGCCCCTCACCTCGTCCCTGTGTATTGGGGAGCCGGAGGGACAGCCGAGGCCCACGGCCCTGAGACCCCTTTGCAAAAAGCCGGCTTCCCACGGAAACAGTTTTCCTGAGGTGCAGCCCCTCTCACAAGTGGTTGTGGCAAGGTAAAGCAAATGCCCTCCACTTCTCTGGAAGAAACCACAGTGCCCAGCCATGTTCTAAGCCCTCCCATCCTCCCTGGGCTTCTGGCAGCAGGAGTGAAAAGAGAGGAGCAGAGCACTGGGACCCGTTTGACAAAAACCGGCTTCCCACGGGAAAGTCTTTCTCCACGGGCAGACATGCTCCCAGGTGCCTGTGGCAAGGGGAAGGAAATGCCATACACTGACCTGGAAGAGACCACAGGGCCCAGGCACAGTATGAACCCTTCCCTCACCCCGGCGGTTTTGCTAGCAGGAGTTCAACCCCAGCGAACACAGCCCGGAGACCCCTGAGACAAAAACGGCTTCTGACGAAAAATAGGCGCTTGCTGTTGAACACTTATCCCAAGTGGGGGTAGCCAGCTCGAAAAAATGCCACACACCCAGGTGTAAGAAACAACATTGCCCAGCCATGGTCTAAGCCCCTCACCTCGTCCCTGTGTATTGGGGAGCCGGAGGGACAGCCGAGGCCCACGGCCCTGAGACCCCTTTGCAAAAAGCCGGCTTCCCACGGAAACAGTTTTCCTGAGGTGCAGACCCTCTCACAAGGGGTTGTGGCAAGGTAAAGCAAATACCCTCCACTTCTCTGGAAGAAACCACAGTGCCCAGCCATGTTCTAAGCCCTCCCATCCGCCCTGGGCTTCTGGCAGCAGGAGTGAAAAGAGAGGAGCAGAGCACTGGGACCCGTTTGACAGAAACCGGCTTCCCACGGGAAAGTCTTTCTCCACGGGCAGACATGCTCCCAGGTGCCTGTGGCAAGGGGAAGGAAATGCCATACACTGACCTGGAAGAGACCACAGGGCCCAGGCACAGTATGAACCCTTCCCTCACCCCGGCGGTTTTGCTAGCAGGAGATCAACCCCAACGAACACAGCCCGGAGACCCCTGAGGCAAAAACGGCTTCTGACGAAAAATAGGCGCTTGCTGTTGAACACTTATCCCAAGTGGGGGTAGCCAGCTCAACAAAATGCCACACACCCAGGTGTAAGAAACAACATTGCCCAGCCATGGTCTAAGCCCCTCACCTCGTCCCTGTGTATTGGGGAGCCGGAGGGACAGCCGAGGCCCACGGCCCTGAGACCCCTTTGCAAAAAGCCGGCTTCCCACGGAAACAGTTTTCCTGAGGTGCAGACCCTCTCACAAGGGGTTGTGGCAAGGTAAAGCAAATACCCTCCACTTCTCTGGAAGAAACCACAGTGCCCAGACATGTTCTAAGCCCTCCCATCCTCCCTGGGCTTCTGGCAGCAGGAGTGAAAAGAGAGGAGCAGAGCACTGGGACCCGTTTGACAAAAACCGGCTTCCCACGGGAAAGTCTTTCTCCACGGGCAGACATGCTCCCAGGTGCCTGTGGCAAGGGGAAGGAAATGCCATACACTGACCTGGAAGAGAACACAGGGCCCAGGCACAGTCTGAACCCTTCGCTCAACCCGGCGGTTTTGCTAGCAGGAGTTCAACCCCAACAAACACAGCCCGGAGACCCCTGAGGCAAAAACGGCTTCTGACGAACAATAGGCGCTTGCTGTGGAACACCTATCCCAAGTGGGGGTAGCCAGCTCAACAAAATGCCACACACCCAGGTGTAAGAAACAACATTGCCCAGCCATGGTCTAAGCCCCTCACCTCGTCCCTGTGCTTTGGGGAGCCGGAGGGACAGCCGAGGCGCACGGCCCTGAGACCCCTTTGCAAAAAGCCGGCTTCCCACGGAAACAGTTTTCCTGAGGTGCAGACCCTCTCACAAGTGGTTGTGGCAAGGTAAAGCAAATGCCCTCCACTTCTCTGGAAGAAACCACAGTGCCCAGCCATGTTCTAAGCCCTCCCATCCGCCCTGGGCTTCTGGCAGCAGGAGTGAAAAGAGAGGAGCAGAGCACTGGGACCCGTTTGACAGAAACCGGCTTCCCACGGGAAAGTCTTTCTCCACGGGCAGACATGCTCCCAGGTGCCTGTGGCAAGGGGAAGGAAATGCCATACACTGACCTGGAAGAGACCACAGGGCCCAGGCACAGTATGAACCCTTCCCTCACCCCGGCGGTTTTGCTAGCAGGAGTTCAACCCCAACGAACACAGCCCGGAGACCCCTGAGGCAAAAACGGCTTCTGACGAAAAATAGGCGCTTGCTGTTGAACACTTATCCCAAGTGGGGGTAGCCAGCTCAACAAAATGCCACACACCCAGGTGTAAGAAACAACATTGCCCAGCCATGGTCTAAGCCCCTCACCTCGTCCCTGTGTATTGGGGAGCCGGAGGGACAGCCGAGGCCCACGGCCCTGAGACCCCTTTGCAAAAAGCCGGCTTCCCACGGAAACAGTTTTCCTGAGGTGCAGCCCCTCTCACAAGTGGTTGTGGCAAGGTAAAGCAAATGCCCTCCACTTCTCTGGAAGAAACCACAGTGCCCAGCCATGTTCTAAGCCCTCCCATCCTCCCTGGGCTTCTGGCAGCAGGAGTGAAAAGAGAGGAGCAGAGCACTGGGACCCGTTTGACAAAAACCGGCTTCCCACGGGAAAGTCTTTCTCCACGGGCAGACATGCTCCCAGGTGCCTGTGGCAAGGGGAAGGAAATGCCATACACTGACCTGGAAGAGACCACAGGGCCCAGGCACAGTATGAACCCTTCCCTCACCCCGGCGGTTTTGCTAGCAGGAGTTCAACCCCAGCGAACACAGCCCGGAGACCCCTGAGACAAAAACGGCTTCTGACGAAAAATAGGCGCTTGCTGTTGAACACTTATCCCAAGTGGGGGTAGCCAGCTCGAAAAAATGCCACACACCCAGGTGTAAGAAACAACATTGCCCAGCCATGGTCTAAGCCCCTCACCTCGTCCCTGTGTATTGGGGAGACGGAGGGACAGCCGAGGCCCACGGCCCTGAGACCCCTTTGCAAAAAGCCGGCTTCCCACGGAAACAGTTTTCCTGAGGTGCAGACCCTCTCACAAGGGGCTGTGGCAAGGTAAAGCAAATACCCTCCACTTCTCTGGAAGAAACCACAGTGCCCAGCCATGTTCTAAGCCCTCCCATCCGCCCTGGGCTTCTGGCAGCAGGAGTGAAAAGAGAGGAGCAGAGCACTGGGACCCGTTTGACAGAAACCGGCTTCCCACGGGAAAGTCTTTCTCCACGGGCAGACATGCTCCCAGGTGCCTGTGGCAAGGGGAAGGAAATGCCATACACTGACCTGGAAGAGACCACAGGGCCCAGGCACAGTATGAACCCTTCCCTCACCCCGGCGGTTTTGCTAGCAGGAGTTCAACCCCAACGAACACAGCCCGGAGACCCCTGAGGCAAAAACGGCTTCTGACGAAAAATAGGCGCTTGCTGTTGAACACTTATCCCAAGTGGGGGTAGCCAGCTCAACAAAATGCCACACACCCAGGTGTAAGAAACAACATTGCCCAGCCATGGTCTAAGCCCCTCACCTCGTCCCTGTGTATTGGGGAGCCGGAGGGACAGCCGAGGCCCACGGCCCTGAGACCCCTTTGCAAAAAGCCGGCTTCCCATGGAAACAGTTTTCCTGAGGTGCAGACCCTCTCACAAGGGGTTGTGGCAAGGTAAAGCAAATACCCTCCACTTCTCTGGAAGAAACCACAGTGCCCAGCCATGTTCTAAGCCCTCCCATCCTCCCTGGGCTTCTGGCAGCAGGAGTGAAAAGAGAGGAGCAGAGCACTGGGACCCGTTTGACAAAAACCGGCTTCCCACGGGAAAGTCTTTCTCCACGGGCAGACATGCTCCCAGGTGCCTGTGGCAAGGGGAAGGAAATGCCATACACTGACCTGGAAGAGAACACAGGGCCCAGGCACAGTCTGAACCCTTCGCTCACCCCGGCGGTTTTGCTAGCAGGAGTTCAACCCCAACAAACACAGCCCGGAGACCCCTGAGGCAAAAACGGCTTCTGACGAACAATAGGCGCTTGCTGTGGAACACCTATCCCAAGTGGGGGTAGCCAGCTCAACAAAATGCCACACACCCAGGTGTAAGAAACAACATTGCCCAGCCATGGTCTAAGCCCCTCACCTCGTCCCTGTGCTTTGGGGAGCCGGAGGGACAGCCGAGGCCTATGGCCCTGATTCCCCTTTGCAAATAGCCGGCTTCCCATGGAAACAGTTTTCCTGAGGTGCAGACCCTCTCACAAGTGGTTGTGGCAAGGTAAAGCAAATGCCCTCCACTTCTCTGAAGAAACCACAGAGCCCAGCCATGTTCTAAGCCCTCCCATCCTCCCTGGGCTTCTGGCAGCAGGAGTGAAAAGAGAGGAGCAGAGCACTGGGACCCGTTTGACCAAAACCGTCTTCCCACGGGAAAGTCTTTCTCCACGTGCAGACATGCTCCCAGGTGCCTGTGGCAAGGGGAAGGAAATGCCATACACTGACCTGGAAGAGACCACAGGGCCCAGGCACAGTCTGAACCCTTCCCTCACCCCGGCGGTTTTGCTAGAAGGAGTTCAACCCCAACGAACACAGCCCGGAGACCCCTGAGGCAAAAACGGCTTCTGACGAACAATAGGCGCTTGCTGTGGAACACCTATCCCAAGTGGGGGTAGCCAGGTCAACAAAATGCCACACACCCAGGTGTAAGAAACAACATTGCCCAGCCATGGTCTAAGCCCCTCACCTCGTCCCAGTGCTTTGGGGAGCCGGAGGGACAGCCGAGGCCGATGGCCCTGAGACCCCTTTGCAAAAAGCCAGCTTCCCATGGAAACAGTTTTCCTGAGGTGCAGACCCTCTCACAAGTGGTTGTGCCAAGGTAAAGCAAATGCCCTCCACTTCTCTGGAAGAAACCACAGTGCCCAGCCATGTTCTAAGCCCTCCCATCCTCCCTGGGCTTCTGGCAGCAGGAGTGAAAAGAGAGGAGCAGAGCACTGGGACCCGTTTGACAAAAACCGGCTTCCCTCGGGAAAGTCTTTCTCCACGTGCAGACATGCTCCCAGGTGCCTGTGGCAAGGGGAAGGAAATGCCATACACTGACCTGGAAGAGACCACAGGGCCCAGGCACAGTCTGAACGCTTCACTCAACCCGGCGGTTTTGCTAGCAGGAGTTCAACCCCAACGAACACAGCCCGGAGACCCCTGAGGCAAAAACGGCTTCTGACGAACAATAGGCGCTTGCTGTGGAACACCTATCCCAAGTGGGGGTAGCCAGGTCAACAAAATGCCACACACCCAGGTGTAAGAAACAACATTGCCCAGCCATGGTCTAAGCCCCTCACCTCGTCCCTGTGCTTTGGGGAGCCAGAGGGAAAGCCGAGGCCCACGGCCCTGAGACCCCTTTTCAAAAAGCCGGCTTCCCACAGAAACAGTTTTCCTGAGGTGCAGACCCTCTCATAAGTGGTTGTGGCAAGGTAAAGCAAATGCCCTCCACTTCTCTGGAAGAAACCACAGTGCCCAGCCATGTTCTAAGCCCTCCCATCCTCCCTGGGCTTCTGGCAGCAGGAGTGAAAAGAGAGGAGCAGAGCACTGGGACCCGTTTGACAAAAACCGGCTTCCCACGGGAAAGTCTTTCTCCACGGGCAGACATGCTCCCAGGTGCCTGTGGCAAGGGGAAGGAAATGCCATACACTGACCTGGAAGAGACCACAGGGCCCAGGCACAGTCTGAACCCTTCGCTCAACCCGGCGGTTTTGCTAGCAGGAGTTCAACCCCAACGAACACAGCCCGGAGACCCCTGAGGCAAAAACGGCTTCTGACGAACAATAGGCGCTTGCTGTGGAACACCTATCCCAAGTGGGGGTAGCCAGCTCAACAAAATGCCACACACCCAGGTGTAAGAAACAACATTGCCCAGCCATGGTCTAAGCCCCTCACCTCGTCCCTGTGCTTTGGGGAGCCGGAGGGACAGCCGAGGCACACGGCCCTGAGACCCCTTTGCAAAAAGCCGGCTTCCCACGGAAACAGTTTTCCTGAGGTGCAGACCCTATCCCAAGTGGTTGTGGCAAGGTAAAGCAAATGCCCTCCACTTCTCTGGAAGAAACCACAGTGCCCAGCCATGTTCTAAGCCCTCCCATCCTCCCTGGGCTTCTGGCGGAAGGAGTGAAAAGAGAGGAGCAGAGCACTGGGACCCGTTTGACAGAAACCGGCTTCCCACGGGAAAGTCTTTCTCCACGGGCAGACATGCTCCCAGGTGCCTGTGGCAAGGGGAAGGAAATGCCATACACTGACCTGAAAGAGACCACAGGGCCGAGGCACAGTCTGAACCCTTCCCTCACCCCGGCGGTTTTGCTAGCAGGAGTTCAACCCCAACGAACACAGCCCGGAGACCCCTGAGGCAAAAACGGCTTCCGACGAACAATAGGTGCTTGCTGTGGAACACCTATCCCAAGTGGGGGTAGCCAGGTCAACAAAATGCCACACACCCAGGTGTAAGAAACAACATTGCCCAGCAATGGTCTAAGCCCCTCACCTCGTCCCTGTGCTTTGGGGAGCCGGAGGGACACCCGAGGCCGATGGCCCTGAGACCCCTTTGCAAAAAGCCGGCTTCCCATGGAAAGAGTTTTCCTGAGGTGCAGACCCTCTCACAAGTGGTTGTGGCAAGGTAAAGCAAATGCCCTCCACTTCTCTGGAAGAAACCACAGTGCCCAGCCATGTTCTAAGCCGTCCCATCCTCCCTGGGCTTCTGGCAGCAGGAGTGAAAAGAGAGGAGCAGAGCACTGGGACCCGTTTGACAGAAACCGGCTTCCCACGGGAAAGTCTCTCCACGGGCAGACATGCTCCCAGGTGCCTGTGGCAAGGGGAAGGAAATGCCATACACTGACCTGGAAGAGACCACAGGGCCAGGCAGTCTGAACCCTTCCCTCAACCCGGCGGTTTTGCTAGCAGGAGTTCAACCCCAACGAACACAGCCCGGAGACCCCTGAGGCAAAAACGGCTTCTGACGAACAATAGGCGCTTGCTGTGGAACACTTATCCCAAGTGGGGGTAGCCAGCTCAACAAAATGCCACACACCCAGGTGTAAGAAACAACATTGCCCAGCCATGGTCTAAGCCCCTCACCTCGTCCCTGTGTATTGGGGAGCCGGAGGGACAGCCGAGGCCCACGGCCCTGAGACCCCTTTGCAAAAAGCCGGCTTCCCACGGAAACAGTTTTCCTGAGGTGCAGCCCCTCTCACAAGTGGTTGTGGCAAGGTAAAGCAAATGCCCTCCACTTCTCTGGAAGAAACCACAGTGCCCAGCCATGTTCTAAGCCCTCCCATCCTCCCTGGGCTTCTGGCAGCAGGAGTGAAAAGAGAGGAGCAGAGCACTGGGACCCGTTTGACAAAAACCGGCTTCCCACGGGAAAGTCTTTCTCCACGTGCAGACATGCTCCCAGGTGCCTGTGGCAAGGGGAAGGAAATGCCATACACTGACCTGGAAGAGACCACAGGGCCCAGGCACAGTATGAACCCTTCCCTCACCCCGGCGGTTTTGCTAGCAGGAGTTCAACCCCAGCGAACACAGCCCGGAGACCCCTGAGACAAAAACGGCTTCTGACGAAAAATAGGCGCTTGCTGTTGAACACTTATCCCAAGTGGGGGTAGCCAGCTCGAAAAAATGCCACACACCCAGGTGTAAGAAACAACATTGCCCAGCCATGGTCTAAGCCCCTCACCTCGTCCCTGTGTATTGGGGAGCCGGAGGGACAGCCGAGGCCCACGGCCCTGAGACCCCTTTGCAAAAAGCCGGCTTCCCACGGAAACAGTTTTCCTGAGGTGCAGACCCTCTCACAAGGGGTTGTGGCAAGGTAAAGCAAATACCCTCCACTTCTCTGGAAGAAACCACAGTGCCCAGCCATGTTCTAAGCCCTCCCATCCTCCCTGGGCTTCTGGCAGCAGGAGTGAAAAGAGAGGAGCAGAGCACTGGGACCCGTTTGACAAAAACCGGCTTCCCACGGGAAAGTCTTTCTCCACGGGCAGACATGCTCCCAGGTGCCTGTGGCAAGGGGAAGGAAATGCCATACACTGACCTGGAAGAGAACACAGGGCCCAGGCACAGTCTGAACCCTTCGCTCACCCCGGCGGTTTTGCTAGCAGGAGTTCAACCCCAACAAACACAGCCCGGAGACCCCTGAGGCAAAAACGGCTTCTGACGAACAATAGGCGCTTGCTGTGGAACACCTATCCCAAGTGGGGGTAGCCAGCTCAACAAAATGCCACACACCCAGGTGTAAGAAACAACATTGCCCAGCCATGGTCTAAGCCCCTCACCTCGTCCCTGTGCTTTGGGGAGCCGGAGGGACAGCCGAGGCCTATGGCCCTGATTCCCCTTTGCAAATAGCCGGCTTCCCATGGAAACAGTTTTCCTGAGGTGCAGACCCTCTCACAAGTGGTTGTGGCAAGGTAAAGCAAATGCCCTCCACTTCTCTGAAGAAACCACAGTGCCCAGCCATGTTCTAAGCCCTCCCATCCTCCCTGGGCTTCTGGCAGCAGGAGTGAAAAGAGAGGAGCAGAGCACTGGGACCCGTTTGACCAAAACCGTCTTCCCACGGGAAAGTCTTTCTCCACGTGCAGACATGCTCCCAGGTGCCTGTGGCAAGGGGAAGGAAATGCCATACACTGACCTGGAAGAGACCACAGGGCCCAGGCACAGTCTGAACCCTTCCCTCACCCCGGCGGTTTTGCTAGAAGGAGTTCAACCCCAACGAACACAGCCCGGAGACCCCTGAGGCAAAAACGGCTTCTGACGAACAATAGGCGCTTGCTGTGGAACACCTATCCCAAGTGGGCTAGCCAGGTCAACAAAATGCCACACACCCAGGTGTAAGAAACAACATTGCCCAGCCATGGTCTAAGCCCCTCACCTCGTCCCTGTGCTTTGGGGAGCCGGAGGGACAGCCGAGGCCGATGGCCCTGAGACCCCTTTGCAAAAAGCCAGCTTCCCATGGAAACAGTTTTCCTGAGGTGCAGACCCTCTCACAAGTGGTTGTGCCAAGGTAAAGCAAATGCCCTCCACTTCTCTGGAAGAAACCACAGTGCCCAGCCATGTTCTAAGCCCTCCCATCCTCCCTGGGCTTCTGGCAGCAGGAGTGAAAAGAGAGGAGCAGAGCACTGGGACCCGTTTGACAAAAACCGGCTTCCCACGGGAAAGTCTTTCTCCACGTGCAGACATGCTCCCAGGTGCCTGTGGCAAGGGGAAGGAAATGCCATACACTGACCTGGAAGAGACCACAGGGCCCAGGCACAGTCTGAACGCTTCACTCAACCCGGCGGTTTTGCTAGCAGGAGTTCAACCCCAACGAACACAGCCCGGAGACCCCTGAGGCAAAAACGGCTTCTGACGAACAATAGGCGCTTGCTGTGGAACACCTATCCCAAGTGGGGGTAGCCAGGTCAACAAAATGCCACACACCCAGGTGTAAGAAACAACATTGCCCAGCCATGGTCTAAGCCCCTCACCTCGTCCCTGTGCTTTGGGGAGCCAGAGGGAAAGCCGAGGCCCACGGCCCTGAGACCCCTTTTCAAAAAGCCGGCTTCCCACAGAAACAGTTTTCCTGAGGTGCAGACCCTCTCATAAGTGGTTGTGGCAAGGTAAAGCAAATGCCCTCCACTTCTCTGGAAGAAACCACAGTGCCCAGCCATGTTCTAAGCCCTCCCATCCTCCCTGGGCTTCTGGCAGCAGGAGTGAAAAGAGAGGAGCAGAGCACTGGGACCCGTTTGACAAAAACCGGCTTCCCACGGGAAAGTCTTTCTCCACGGGCAGACATGCTCCCAGGTGCCTGTGGCAAGGGGAAGGAAATGCCATACACTGACCTGGAAGAGACCACAGGGCCCAGGCACAGTCTGAACCCTTCGCTCAACCCGGCGGTTTTGCTAGCAGGAGTTCAACCCCAACGAACACAGCCCGGAGACCCCTGAGGCAAAAACGGCTTCTGACGAACAATAGGCGCTTGCTGTGGAACACCTATCCCAAGTGGGGGTAGCCAGCTCAACAAAATGCCACACACCCAGGTGTAAGAAACAACATTGCCCAGCCATGGTCTAAGCCCCTCACCTCGTCCCTGTGCTTTGGGGAGCCGGAGGGACAGCCGAGGCACACGGCCCTGAGACCCCTTTGCAAAAAGCCGGCTTCCCACGGAAACAGTTTTCCTGAGGTGCAGACCCTATCCCAAGTGGTTGTGGCAAGGTAAAGCAAATGCCCTCCACTTCTCTGGAAGAAACCACAGTGCCCAGCCATGTTCTAAGCCCTCCCATCCTCCCTGGGCTTCTGGCGGAAGGAGTGAAAAGAGAGGAGCAGAGCACTGGGACCCGTTTGACAGAAACCGGCTTCCCACGGGAAAGTCTTTCTCCACGGGCAGACATGCTCCCAGGTGCCTGTGGCAAGGGGAAGGAAATGCCATACACTGACCTGAAAGAGACCACAGGGCCGAGGCACAGTCTGAACCCTTCCCTCACCCCGGCGGTTTTGCTAGCAGGAGTTCAACCCCAACGAACACAGCCCGGAGACCCCTGAGGCAAAAACGGCTTCCGACGAACAATAGGTGCTTGCTGTGGAACACCTATCCCAAGTGGGGGTAGCCAGGTCAACAAAATGACACACCCAGGTGTAAGAAACAACATTGCCCAGCAATGGTCTAAGCCCCTCACCTCGTCCCTGTGCTTTGGGGAGCCGGAGGGACACCCGAGGCCGATGGCCCTGAGACCCCTTTGCAAAAAGCCGGCTTCCCATGGAAAGAGTTTTCCTGAGGTGCAGACCCTCTCACAAGTGGTTGTGGCAAGGTAAAGCAAATGCCCTCCACTTCTCTGGAAGAAACCACAGTGCCCAGCCATGTTCTAAGCCGTCCCATCCTCCCTGGGCTTCTGGCAGCAGGAGTGAAAAGAGAGGAGCAGAGCACTGGGACCCGTTTGACAGAAACCGGCTTCCCACGGGAAAGTCTTTCTCCACGGGCAGACATGCTCCCAGGTGCCTGTGGCAAGGGGAAGGAAATGCCATACACTGACCTGGAAGAGAACACAGGGCCCAGGCACAGTCTGAACACTTCGCTCACCCCGGCGGTTTTGCTAGCAGGAGTTCAACCCCAACAAACACAGCCCGGAGACCCCTGAGGCAAAAACGGCTTCTGACGAACAATAGGCGCTTGCTGTGGAACACCTATCCCAAGTGGGGGTAGCCAGGTCAACAAAATGCCACACACCCAGGTGTAAGAAACAACATTGCCCAGCCATGGTCTAAGCCCCTCACCTCGTCCCTGTGCTTTGGGGAGCCGGAGGGACAGCCGAGGCCTATGGCCCTGATTCCCCTTTGCAAATAGCCGGCTTCCCATGGAAACAGTTTTCCTGAGGTGCAGACCCTCTCACAAGTGGTTGTGGCAAGGTAAAGCAAATGCCCTCCACTTCTCTGGAAGAAACCACAGTGCCCAGCCATGTTCTAAGCCCTCCCATCCTCCCTGGGCTTCTGGCAGCAGGAGTGAAAAGAGAGGAGCAGAGCACTGGGACCCGTTTGACCAAAACCGTCTTCCCACGGGAAAGTCTTTCTCCACGTGCAGACATGCTCCCAGGTGCCTGTGGAAAGGGGAAGGAAATGCCATACACTGACCTGGAAGAGACCACAGGGCCCAGGCACAGTCTGAACCCTTCCCTCACCCCGGCGGTTTTGCTAGAAGGAGTTCAACCCCAACGAACACAGCCCGGAGACCCCTGAGGCAAAAACGGCTTCTGACGAACAATAGGCGCTTGCTGTGGAACACCTATCCCAAGTGGGGGTAGCCAGGTCAACAAAATGCCACACACCCAGGTGTAAGAAACAACATTGCCCAGCCATGGTCTAAGCCCCTCACCTCGTCCCTGTGCTTTGGGGAGCCGGAGGGACAGCCGAGGCCGATGACCCTGAGACCCCTTTGCAAAAAGCCAGCTTCCCATGGAAACAGTTTTCCTGAGGTGCAGACCCTCTCACAAGTGGTTGTGCCAAGGTAAAGCAAATGCCCTCCACTTCTCTGGAAGAAACCACAGTGCCCAGCCATGTTCTAAGCCCTCCCATCCTCCCTGGGCTTCTGGCAGCAGGAGTGAAAAGAGAGAAGCAGAGCACTGGGACCCGTTTGACAAAAACCGGCTTCCCACGGGAAAGTCTTTCTCCACGTGCAGACATGCTCCCAGGTGCCTGTGGCAAGGGGAAGGAAATGCCATACACTGACCTGGAAGAGACCACAGGGCCCAGGCACAGTCTGAACCCTTCCGTCAACCCGGCGGTTTTGCTAGCAGGAGTTCAACCCCAACGAACACAGCCCGGAGACCCCTGGGGCAAAAACGGCTTCTGACGAACAATAGGCGCTTGCTGTGGAACACCTATCCCAAGTGGGGGTAGCCAGGTCAACAAAATGCCACACACCCAGGTGTAAGAAACAACATTGCCCAGCCATGGTCTAAGCCCCTCACCTCGTCCCTGTGCTTTGGGGAGCCAGAGGGAAAGCCGAGGCCCACGGCCCTGAGACCCCTTTTCAAAAAGCCGGCTTCCCACAGAAACAGTTTTCCTGAGGTGCAGACCCTCTCATAAGTGGTTGTGGCAAGGTAAAGCAAATGCCCTCCACTTCTCTGGAAGAAACCACAGTGCCCAGCCATGTTCTAAGCCCTCCCATCCTCCCTGGGCTTCTGGCAGCAGGAGTGAAAAGAGAGGAGCAGAGCACTGGGACCCGTTTGACAAAAACCGGCTTCCCACGGGAAAGTCTTTCTCCACGGGCAGACATGCTCCCAGGTGCCTGTGGCAAGGGGAAGGAAATGCCATACACTGACCTGGAAGAGACCACAGGGCCCAGGCACAGTCTGAACCCTTCGCTCAACCCGGCGGTTTTGCTAGCAGGAGTTCAACCCCAACGAACACAGCCCGGAGACCCCTGAGGCAAAAACGGCTTCTGACGAACAATAGGCGCTTGCTGTGGAACACCTATCCCAAGTGGGGGTAGCCAGCTCAACAAAATGCCACACACCCAGGTGTAAGAAACAACATTGCCCAGCCATGGTCTAAGCCCCTCACCTCGTCCCTGTGCTTTGGGGAGCCGGAGGGACAGCCGAGGCACACGGCCCTGAGACCCCTTTGCAAAAAGCCGGCTTCCCACGGAAACAGTTTTCCTGAGGTGCAGACCCTATCCCAAGTGGTTGTGGCAAGGTAAAGCAAATGCCCTCCACTTCTCTGGAAGAAACCACAGTGCCCAGCCATGTTCTAAGCCCTCCCATCCTCCCTGGGCTTCTGGCGGAAGGAGTGAAAAGAGAGGAGCAGAGCACTGGGACCCGTTTGACAGAAACCGGCTTCCCACGGGAAAGTCTTTCTCCACGGGCAGACATGCTCCCAGGTGCCTGTGGCAAGGGGAAGGAAATGCCATACACTGACCTGAAAGAGACCACAGGGCCGAGGCACAGTCTGAACCCTTCCCTCACCCCGGCGGTTTTGCTAGCAGGAGTTCAACCCCAACGAACACAGCCCGGAGACCCCTGAGGCAAAAACGGCTTCCGACGAACAATAGGTGCTTGCTGTGGAACACCTATCCCAAGTGGGGGTAGCCAGGTCAACAAAATGCCACACACCCAGGTGTAAGAAACAACATTGCCCAGCAATGGTCTAAGCCCCTCACCTCGTCCCTGTGCTTTGGGGAGCCGGAGGGACACCCGAGGCCGATGGCCCTGAGACCCCTTTGCAAAAAGCCGGCTTCCCATGGAAAGAGTTTTCCTGAGGTGCAGACCCTCTCACAAGTGGTTGTGGCAAGGTAAAGCAAATGCCCTCCACTTCTCTGGAAGAAACCACAGTGCCCAGCCATGTTCTAAGCCGTCCCATCCTCCCTGGGCTTCTGGCAGCAGGAGTGAAAAGAGAGGAGCAGAGCACTGGGACCCGTTTGACAGAAACCGGCTTCCCACGGGAAAGTCTTTCTCCACGGGCAGACATGCTCCCAGGTGCCTGTGGCAAGGGGAAGGAAATGCCATACACTGACCTGGAAGAGAACACAGGGCCCAGGCACAGTCTGAACACTTCGCTCACCCCGGCGGTTTTGCTAGCAGGAGTTCAACCCCAACAAACACAGCCCGGAGACCCCTGAGGCAAAAACGGCTTCTGACGAACAATAGGCGCTTGCTGTGGAACACCTATCCCAAGTGGGGGTAGCCAGCTCAACAAAATGCCACACACCCAGGTGTAAGAAACAACATTGCCCAGCCATGGTCTAAGCCCCTCACCTCGTCCCTGTGCTTTGGGGAGCCGGAGGGACAGCCGAGGCCTATGGCCCTGATTCCCCTTTGCAAATAGCCGGCTTCCCATGGAAACAGTTTTCCTGAGGTGCAGACCCTCTCACAAGTGGTTGTGGCAAGGTAAAGCAAATGCCCTCCACTTCTCTGAAGAAACCACAGTGCCCAGCCATGTTCTAAGCCCTCCCATCCTCCCTGGGCTTCTGGCAGCAGGAGTGAAAAGAGAGGAGCAGAGCACTGGGACCCGTTTGACCAAAACCGTCTTCCCACGGGAAAGTCTTTCTCCACGTGCAGACATGCTCCCAGGTGCCTGTGGAAAGGGGAAGGAAATGCCATACACTGACCTGGAAGAGACCACAGGGCCCAGGCACAGTCTGAACCCTTCCCTCACCCCGGCGGTTTTGCTAGAAGGAGTTCAACCCCAACGAACACAGCCCGGAGACCCCTGAGGCAAAAACGGCTTCTGACGAACAATAGGCGCTTGCTGTGGAACACCTATCCCAAGTGGGGGTAGCCAGGTCAACAAAATGCCACACACCCAGGTGTAAGAAACAACATTGCCCAGCCATGGTCTAAGCCCCTCACCTCGTCCCTGTGCTTTGGGGAGCCGGAGGGACAGCCGAGGCCGATGGCCCTGAGACCCCTTTGCAAAAAGCCAGCTTCCCATGGAAACAGTTTTCCTGAGGTGCAGACCCTCTCACAAGTGGTTGTGCCAAGGTAAAGCAAATGCCCTCCACTTCTCTGGAAGAAACCACAGGGCCCAGCCATGTTCTAAGCCCTCCCATCCTCCCTGGGCTTCTGGCAGCAGGAGTGAAAAGAGAGAAGCAGAGCACTGGGACCCGTTTGACAAAAACCGGCTTCCCACGGGAAAGTCTTTCTCCACGTGCAGACATGCTCCCAGGTGCCTGTGGCAAGGGGAAGGAAATGCCATACACTGACCTGGAAGAGACCACAGGGCCCAGGCACAGTCTGAACGCTTCACTCAACCCGGCGGTTTTGCTAGCAGGAGTTCAACCCCAACGAACACAGCCCGGAGACCCCTGAGGCAAAAACGGCTTCTGACGAACAATAGGCGCTTGCTGTGGAACACCTATCCCAAGTGGGGGTAGCCAGGTCAACAAAATGCCACACACCCAGGTGTAAGAAACAACATTGCCCAGCCATGGTCTAAGCCCCTCACCTCGTCCCTGTGCTTTGGGGAGCCAGAGGGAAAGCCGAGGCCCACGGCCCTGAGACCCCTTTTCAAAAAGCCGGCTTCCCACAGAAACAGTTTTCCTGAGGTGCAGACCCTCTCATAAGTGGTTGTGGCAAGGTAAAGCAAATGCCCTCCACTTCTCTGGAAGAAACCACAGTGCCCAGCCATGTTCTAAGCCCTCCCATCCTCCCTGGGCTTCTGGCAGCAGGAGTGAAAAGAGAGGAGCAGAGCACTGGGACCCGTTTGACAAAAACCGGCTTCCCACGGGAAAGTCTTTCTCCACGGGCAGACATGCTCCCAGGTGCCTGTGGCAAGGGGAAGGAAATGCCATACACTGACCTGGAAGAGACCACAGGGCCCAGGCACAGTCTGAACCCTTCGCTCAACCCGGCGGTTTTGCTAGCAGGAGTTCAACCCCAACGAACACAGCCCGGAGACCCCTGAGGCAAAAACGGCTTCTGACGAACAATAGGCGCTTGCTGTGGAACACCTATCCCAAGTGGGGGTAGCCAGCTCAACAAAATGCCACACACCCAGGTGTAAGAAACAACATTGCCCAGCCATGGTCTAAGCCCCTCACCTCGTCCCTGTGCTTTGGGGAGCCGGAGGGACAGCCGAGGCACACGGCCCTGAGACCCCTTTGCAAAAAGCCGGCTTCCCACGGAAACAGTTTTCCTGAGGTGCAGACCCTATCCCAAGTGGTTGTGGCAAGGTAAAGCAAATGCCCTCCACTTCTCTGGAAGAAACCACAGTGCCCAGCCATGTTCTAAGCCCTCCCATCCTCCCTGGGCTTCTGGCGGAAGGAGTGAAAAGAGAGGAGCAGAGCACTGGGACCCGTTTGACAGAAACCGGCTTCCCACGGGAAAGTCTTTCTCCACGGGCAGACATGCTCCCAGGTGCCTGTGGCAAGGGGAAGGAAATGCCATACACTGACCTGAAAGAGACCACAGGGCCGAGGCACAGTCTGAACCCTTCCCTCACCCCGGCGGTTTTGCTAGCAGGAGTTCAACCCCAACGAACACAGCCCGGAGACCCCTGAGGCAAAAACGGCTTCCGACGAACAATAGGTGCTTGCTGTGGAACACCTATCCCAAGTGGGGGTAGCCAGGTCAACAAAATGCCACACACCCAGGTGTAAGAAACAACATTGCCCAGCAATGGTCTAAGCCCCTCACCTCGTCCCTGTGCTTTGGGGAGCCGGAGGGACACCCGAGGCCGATGGCCCTGAGACCCCTTTGCAAAAAGCCGGCTTCCCATGGAAAGAGTTTTCCTGAGGTGCAGACCCTCTCACAAGTGGTTGTGGCAAGGTAAAGCAAATGCCCTCCACTTCTCTGGAAGAAACCACAGTGCCCAGCCATGTTCTAAGCCGTCCCATCCTCCCTGGGCTTCTGGCAGCAGGAGTGAAAAGAGAGGAGCAGAGCACTGGGACCCGTTTGACAGAAACCGGCTTCCCACGGGAAAGTCTTTCTCCACGGGCAGACATGCTCCCAGGTGCCTGTGGCAAGGGGAAGGAAATGCCATACACTGACCTGGAAGAGACCACAGGGCCAGGCAGTCTGAACCCTTCCCTCAACCCGGCGGTTTTGCTAGCAGGAGTTCAACCCCAACGAACACAGCCCGGAGACCCCTGAGGCAAAAACGGCTTCTGACGAACAATAGGCGCTTGCTGTGGAACACTTATCCCAAGTGGGGGTAGCCAGCTCAACAAAATGCCACACACCCAGGTGTAAGAAACAACATTGCCCAGCCATGGTCTAAGCCCCTCACCTCGTCCCTGTGTATTGGGGAGCCGGAGGGACAGCCGAGGCCCACGGCCCTGAGACCCCTTTGCAAAAAGCCGGCTTCCCACGGAAACAGTTTTCCTGAGGTGCAGCCCCTCTCACAAGTGGTTGTGGCAAGGTAAAGCAAATGCCCTCCACTTCTCTGGAAGAAACCACAGTGCCCAGCCATGTTCTAAGCCCTCCCATCCTCCCTGGGCTTCTGGCAGCAGGAGTGAAAAGAGAGGAGCAGAGCACTGGGACCCGTTTGACAAAAACCGGCTTCCCACGGGAAAGTCTTTCTCCACGTGCAGACATGCTCCCAGGTGCCTGTGGCAAGGGGAAGGAAATGCCATACACTGACCTGGAAGAGACCACAGGGCCCAGGCACAGTATGAACCCTTCCCTCACCCCGGCGGTTTTGCTAGCAGGAGTTCAACCCCAGCGAACACAGCCCGGAGACCCCTGAGACAAAAACGGCTTCTGACGAAAAATAGGCGCTTGCTGTTGAACACTTATCCCAAGTGGGGGTAGCCAGCTCGAAAAAATGCCACACACCCAGGTGTAAGAAACAACATTGCCCAGCCATGGTCTAAGCCCCTCACCTCGTCCCTGTGTATTGGGGAGCCGGAGGGACAGCCGAGGCCCACGGCCCTGAGACCCCTTTGCAAAAAGCCGGCTTCCCACGGAAACAGTTTTCCTGAGGTGCAGACCCTCTCACAAGGGGCTGTGGCAAGGTAAAGCAAATACCCTCCACTTCTCTGGAAGAAACCACAGTGCCCAGCCATGTTCTAAGCCCTCGCATCCGCCCTGGGCTTCTGGCAGCAGGAGTGAAAAGAGAGGAGCAGAGCACTGGGACCCGTTTGACAGAAACCGGCTTCCCACGGGAAAGTCTTTCTCCACGGGCAGACATGCTCCCAGGTGCCTGTGGCAAGGGGAAGGAAATGCCATACACTGACCTGGAAGAGACCACAGGGCCCAGGCACAGTCTGAACCCTTCCCTCACCCCGGCGGTTTTGCTAGCAGGAGTTCAACCCCAACGAACACAGCCCGGAGACCCCTGAGGCAAAAACGGCTTCTGACGAAAAATAGGCGCTTGCTGTTGAACACTTATCCCAAGTGGGGGTAGCCAGCTCAACAAAATGCCACACACCCAGGTGTAAGAAACAACATTGCCCAGCCATGGTCTAAGCCCCTCACCTCGTCCCTGTGTATTGGGGAGCCGGAGGGACAGCCGAGGCCCACGGCCCTGAGACCCCTTTGCAAAAAGCCGGCTTCCCACGGAAACAGTTTTCCTGAGGTGCAGACCCTCTCACAAGGGGTTGTGGCAAGGTAAAGCAAATACCCTCCACTTCTCTGGAAGAAACCACAGTGCCCAGCCATGTTCTAAGCCCTCCCATCCTCCCTGGGCTTCTGGCAGCAGGAGTGAAAAGAGAGGAGCAGAGCACTGGGACCCGTTTGACAAAAACCGGCTTCCCACGGGAAAGTCTTTCTCCACGGGCAGACATGCTCCCAGGTGCCTGTGGCAAGGGGAAGGAAATGCCATACACTGACCTGGAAGAGAACACAGGGCCCAGGCACAGTCTGAACACTTCGCTCACCCCGGCGGTTTTGCTAGCAGGAGTTCAACCCCAACAAACACAGCCCGGAGACCCCTGAGGCAAAAACGGCTTCTGACGAACAATAGGCGCTTGCTGTGGAACACCTATCCCAAGTGGGGGTAGCCAGCTCAACAAAATGCCACACACCCAGGTGTAAGAAACAACATTGCCCAGCCATGGTCTAAGCCCCTCACCTCGTCCCTGTGCTTTGGGGAGCCGGAGGGACAGCCGAGGCCTATGGCCCTGATTCCCCTTTGCAAATAGCCGGCTTCCCATGGAAACAGTTTTCCTGAGGTGCAGACCCTCTCACAAGTGGTTGTGGCAAGGTAAAGCAAATGCCCTCCACTTCTCTGAAGAAACCACAGTGCCCAGCCATGTTCTAAGCCCTCCCATCCTCCCTGGGCTTCTGGCAGCAGGAGTGAAAAGAGAGGAGCAGAGCACTGGGACCCGTTTGACCAAAACCGTCTTCCCACGGGAAAGTCTTTCTCCACGTGCAGACATGCTCCCAGGTGCCTGTGGCAAGGGGAAGGAAATGCCATACACTGACCTGGAAGAGACCACAGGGCCCAGGCACAGTCTGAACCCTTCCCTCACCCCGGCGGTTTTGCTAGAAGGAGTTCAACCCCAACGAACACAGCCCGGAGACCCCTGAGGCAAAAACGGCTTCTGACGAACAATAGGCGCTTGCTGTGGAACACCTATCCCAAGTGGGGGTAGCCAGGTCAACAAAATGCCACACACCCAGGTGTAAGAAACAACATTGCCCAGCCATGGTCTAAGCCCCTCACCTCGTCCCTGTGCTTTGGGGAGCCGGAGGGACAGCCGAGGCCGATGGCCCTGAGACCCCTTTGCAAAAAGCCAGCTTCCCATGGAAACAGTTTTCCTGAGGTGCAGACCCTCTCACAAGTGGTTGTGCCAAGGTAAAGCAAATGCCCTCCACTTCTCTGGAAGAAACCACAGTGCCCAGCCATGTTCTAAGCCCTCCCATCCTCCCTGGGCTTCTGGCAGCAGGAGTGAAAAGAGAGGAGCAGAGCACTGGGACGCGTTTGACAAAAACCGGCTTCCCACGGGAAAGTCTTTCTCCACGTGCAGACATGCTCCCAGGTGCCTGTGGCAAGGGGAAGGAAATGCCATACACTGACCTGGAAGAGACCACAGGGCCCAGGCACAGTCTGAACGCTTCACTCAACCCGGCGGTTTTGCTAGCAGGAGTTCAACCCCAACGAACACAGCCCGGAGACCCCTGAGGCAAAAACGGCTTCTGACGAACAATAGGCGCTTGCTGTGGAACACCTATCCCAAGTGGGGGTAGCCAGGTCAACAAAATGCCACACACCCAGGTGTAAGAAACAACATTGCCCAGCCATGGTCTAAGCCCCTCACCTCGTCCCTGTGCTTTGGGGAGCCAGAGGGAAAGCCGAGGCCCACGGCCCTGAGACCCCTTTTCAAAAAGCCGGCTTCCCACAGAAACAGTTTTCCTGAGGTGCAGACCCTCTCATAAGTGGTTGTGGCAAGGTAAAGCAAATGCCCTCCACTTCTCTGGAAGAAACCACAGTGCCCAGCCATGTTCTAAGCCCTCCCATCCTCCCTGGGCTTCTGGCAGCAGGAGTGAAAAGAGAGGAGCAGAGCACTGGGACCCGTTTGACAAAAACCGGCTTCCCACGGGAAAGTCTTTCTCCACGGGCAGACATGCTCCCAGGTGCCTGTGGCAAGGGGAAGGAAATGCCATACACTGACCTGGAAGAGACCACAGGGCCCAGGCACAGTCTGAACACTTCGCTCAACCCGGCGGTTTTGCTAGCAGGAGTTCAACCCCAACGAACACAGCCCGGAGACCCCTGAGGCAAAAACGGCTTCTGACGAACAATAGGCGCTTGCTGTGGAACACCTATCCCAAGTGGGGGTAGCCAGCTCAACAAAATGCCACACACCCAGGTGTAAGAAACAACATTGCCCAGCCATGGTCTAAGCCCCTCACCTCGTCCCTGTGCTTTGGGGAGCCGGAGGGACAGCCGAGGCACACGGCCCTGAGACCCCTTTGCAAAAAGCCGGCTTCCCACGGAAACAGTTTTCCTGAGGTGCAGACCCTATCCCAAGTGGTTGTGGCAAGGTAAAGCAAATGCCCTCCACTTCTCTGGAAGAAACCACAGTGCCCAGCCATGTTCTAAGCCCTCCCATCCTCCCTGGGCTTCTGGCGGAAGGAGTGAAAAGAGAGGAGCAGAGCACTGGGACCCGTTTGACAGAAACCGGCTTCCCACGGGAAAGTCTTTCTCCACGGGCAGACATGCTCCCAGGTGCCTGTGGCAAGGGGAAGGAAATGCCATACACTGACCTGAAAGAGACCACAGGGCCGAGGCACAGTCTGAACCCTTCCCTCACCCCGGCGGTTTTGCTAGCAGGAGTTCAACCCCAACGAACACAGCCCGGAGACCCCTGAGGCAAAAACGGCTTCCGACGAACAATAGGTGCTTGCTGTGGAACACCTATCCCAAGTGGGGGTAGCCAGGTCAACAAAATGCCACACACCCAGGTGTAAGAAACAACATTGCCCAGCAATGGTCTAAGCCCCTCACCTCGTCCCTGTGCTTTGGGGAGCCGGAGGGACACCCGAGGCCGATGGCCCTGAGACCCCTTTGCAAAAAGCCGGCTTCCCATGGAAAGAGTTTTCCTGAGGTGCAGACCCTCTCACAAGTGGTTGTGGCAAGGTAAAGCAAATGCCCTCCACTTCTCTGGAAGAAACCACAGTGCCCAGCCATGTTCTAAGCCGTCCCATCCTCCCTGGGCTTCTGGCAGCAGGAGTGAAAAGAGAGGAGCAGAGCACTGGGACCCGTTTGACAGAAACCGGCTTCCCACGGGAAAGTCTTTCTCCACGGGCAGACATGCTCCCAGGTGCCTGTGGCAAGGGGAAGGAAATGCCATACACTGACCTGGAAGAGACCACAGGGCCAGGCAGTCTGAACCCTTCCCTCAACCCGGCGGTTTTGCTAGCAGGAGTTCAACCCCAACGAACACAGCCCGGAGACCCCTGAGGCAAAAACGGCTTCTGACGAACAATAGGCGCTTGCTGTGGAACACTTATCCCAAGTGGGGGTAGCCAGCTCAACAAAATGCCACACACCCAGGTGTAAGAAACAACATTGCCCAGCCATGGTCTAAGCCCCTCACCTCGTCCCTGTGTATTGGGGAGCCGGAGGGACAGCCGAGGCCCACGGCCCTGAGACCCCTTTGCAAAAAGCCGGCTTCCCACGGAAACAGTTTTCCTGAGGTGCAGCCCCTCTCACAAGTGGTTGTGGCAAGGTAAAGCAAATACCCTCCACTTCTCTGGAAGAAACCACAGTGCCCAGCCATGTTCTAAGCCCTCCCATCCTCCCTGGGCTTCTGGCAGCAGGAGTGAAAAGAGAGGAGCAGAGCACTGGGACCCGTTTGACAAAAACCGGCTTCCCACGGGAAAGTCTTTCTCCACGGGCAGACATGCTCCCAGGTGCCTGTGGCAAGGGGAAGGAAATGCCATACACTGACCTGGAAGAGACCACAGGGCCCAGGCACAGTATGAACCCTTCCCTCACCCCGGCGGTTTTGCTAGCAGGAGTTCAACCCCAGCGAACACAGCCCGGAGACCCCTGAGACAAAAACGGCTTCTGACGAAAAATAGGCGCTTGCTGTTGAACACTTATCCCAAGTGGGGGTAGCCAGCTCGAAAAAATGCCACACACCCAGGTGTAAGAAACAACATTGCCCAGCCATGGTCTAAGCCCCTCACCTCGTCCCTGTGTATTGGGGAGCCGGAGGGACAGCCGAGGCCCACGGCCCTGAGACCCCTTTGCAAAAAGCCGGCTTCCCACGGAAACAGTTTTCCTGAGGTGCAGACCCTCTCACAAGTGGTTGTGGCAAGGTAAAGCAAATGCCCTCCACTTCTCTGGAAGAAACCACAGTGCCCAGCCATGTTCTAAGCCCTCCCATCCTCCCTGGGCTTCTGGCAGCAGGAGTGAAAAGAGAGGAGCAGAGCACTGGGCCACGTTTGACAGAAACCGGCTTCCCACGGGAAAGTCTTTCTCCACGGGCAGACATGCTCCCAGGTGCCTGTGGCAAGGGGAAGGAAATGCCATACACTGACCTGAAAGAGACCACAGGGCCCAGGCACAGTCTGAAACCTTCCCTCACCCCGGCGGTTTTGCTAGCAGGAGTTCAACCCCAACGAACACAGCCCGGAGACCCCTGAGGCAAAAACGGCTTCCGACGAACAATAGGTCCTTGCTGTGGAACACCTATCCCAAGTGGGGATAGCCAGCTCAACAAAATGCCACACACCCAGGTGTAAGAAACAACATTGCCCAGCAATGGTCTAAGCCCCTCACCTCGTCCCTGTGCTTTGGGGAGCCGGAGGGACACCCGAGGCCTATGGCCCTGATTCCCCTTTGCAAATAGTCGGCTTCCCATGGAAACAGTTTTCCTGAGGTGCAGACCCTCTCAGAAGTGGTTGTGGCAAGGTAAAGCAAATGCCCTCCACTTCTCTGAAGAAACCACAGTGCCCAGCCATGTTCTAAGCCCTCCCATCCTCCCTGGGCTTCTGGCAGCAGGAGTGAAAAGAGAGGAGCAGAGCACTGGGACCCGTTTGACCAAAACCGTCTTCCCACGGGAAAGTCTTTCTCCACGTGCAGACATGCTCCCAGGTGCCTGTGGCAAGGGGAAGGAAATGCCATACACTGACCTGGAAGAGACCACAGGGCCCAGGCACAGTCTGAACGCTTCACTCAACCCGGCGGTTTTGCTAGCAGGAGTTCAACCCCAACGAACACAGCCCGGAGACCCCTGAGGCAAAAACGGCTTCTGACGAACAATAGGCGCTTGCTGTGGAACACCTATCCCAAGCGGGGGTAGCCAGCTCAACAAAATGCCACACACCCAGGTGTAAGAAACAACATTGCCCAGCCATGGTCTAAGCCCCTCACCTCGTCCCTGTGCTTTGGGGAGCCAGAGGGAAAGCCGAGGCCCACGGCCCTGAGACCCCTTTTCAAAAAGCCGGCTTCCCACAGAAACAGTTTTCCTGAGGTGCAGACCCTCTCATAAGTGGTTGTGGCAAGGTAAAGCAAATGCCCTCCACTTCTCTGGAAGAAACCACAGTGCCCAGCCATGTTCTAAGCCCTCCCATCCTCCCTGGGCTTCTGGCAGCAGGAGTGAAAAGAGAGGAGCAGAGCACTGGGACCCGTTTGACAAAAACCGGCTTCCCACGGGAAAGTCTTTCTCCACGGGCAGACATGCTCCCAGGTGCCTGTGGCAAGGGGAAGAAAATGCCATACACTGACCTGGAAGAGACCACAGGGCCCAGGCACAGTCTGAACCCTTCCCTCACCCCGGCGGTTTTGCTAGCAGGAGTTCAACCCCAACGAACACAGCCCGGAGACCCCTGAGGCAAAAACGGCTTCTGACGAACAATAGGCGCTTGCTGTGGAACACCTATCCCAAGTGGGGGTAGCCAGCTCAACAAAATGCCACACACCCAGGTGTAAGAAACAACATTGCCCAGCCATGGTCTAAGCCCCTCACCTCGTCCCTGTGCTTTGGGGAGCCGGAGGGACAGCCGAGGCACACGGCCCTGAGACCCCTTTGCAAAAAGCCGGCTTCCCACGGAAACAGTTTTCCTGAGGTGCAGACCCTATCCCAAGTGGTTGTGGCAAGGTAAAGCAAATGCCCTCCACTTCTCTGGAAGAAACCACAGTGCCCAGCCATGTTCTAAGCCCTCCCATCCTCCCTGGGCTTCTGGCGGAAGGAGTGAAAAGAGAGGAGCAGAGCACTGGGACCCGTTTGACAGAAACCGGCTTCCCACGGGAAAGTCTTTCTCCACGGGCAGACATGCTCCCAGGTGCCTGTGGCAAGGGGAAGGAAATGCCATACACTGACCTGAAAGAGACCACAGGGCCCAGGCACAGTCTGAACCCTTCCCTCACCCCGGCGGTTTTGCTAGCAGGAGTTCAACCCCAACGAACACAGCCCGGAGACCCCTGAGGCAAAAACGGCTTCTGACGAACAATAGGCGCTTGCTGTGGAACACTTATCCCAAGTGGGGGTGGCCAGCTCAACAAAATGCCACACACCCAGGTGTAAGAAACAACATTGCCCAGCCATGGTCTAAGCCCCTCACCTCGTCCCTGTGCTTTGGGGAACCGGAGGGACAGCCGAGGCCCACGGCCCTGAGACCCCTTTGCAAAAAGCCGGCTTCCCACGGAGACAGTTTTCCTGAGGTGTAGAACCTCTCACAAGTGGTTGTGGCAAGGTAAAGCAAATGCCCTCCACTTCTCTGGAAGAAACCACAGTGCCCAGCCATGTTCTAAGCCCTCCCATCCTCCCTGGGCTTCTGGCAGCAGGAGTGAAAAGAGAGGAGCAGAGCACTGGGACCCGTTTGACAAAACCCGGCTTCCCTCGGGAAAGTCTTTCTCCACGTGCAGACATGCTCCCAGGTGCCTGTGGCAAGGGGAAGGAAATGCCATACACTGACCTGGAAGAGACCACAGGGCCCAGGCACAGTCTGAACCCTTCCCTCACCCCGGCGGTTTTGCTAGCAGGAGTTCAACCCCAACGAACACAGCCCGGAGACCCCTGAGGCAAAAACGGCTTCTGACGAACAATAGGTGCTTGTTGTGGAACACCTATCCCAAGTGGGGGTAGCCAGGTAAACAATGCCACACACCCAGGTGTAAGAAACAACATTGCCCAGCCATGGTCTAAGCCCCTCACCTCGTCCCTGTGTATTGGGGAGCCGGAGGGACAGCCGAGGCCCACGGCCCTGAGACCCCTTTGCAAAAAGCCGGCTTCCCACGGAAACAGTTTTCCTGAGGTGCAGCCCCTCTCACAAGTGGTTGTGGCAAGGTAAAGCAAATGCCCTCCACTTCTCTGGAAGAAACCACAGTGCCCAGCCATGTTCTAAGCCCTCCCATCCTCCCTGGGCTTCTGGCAGCAGGAGTGAAAAGAGAGGAGCAGAGCACTGGGACCCGTTTGACAAAACCCGGCTTCCCACGGGAAAGTCTTTCTCCACGTGCAGACATGCTCCCAGGTGCCTGTGGCAAGGGGAAGGAAATGCCATACACTGACCTGGAAGAGACCACAGGGCCCAGGCACAGTATGAACCCTTCCCTCACCCCGGCGGTTTTGCTAGCAGGAGTTCAACCCCAACGAACACAGCCCGGAGACCCCTGAGGCAAAAACGGCTTCTGACGAAAAATAGGCGCTTGCTGTTGAACACTTATCCCAAGTGGGGGTAGCCAGCTCAACAAAATGCCACACACCCAGGTGTAAGAAACAACATTGCCCAGCCATGGTCTAAGCCCCTCACCTCGTCCCTGTGTATTGGGGAGCCGGAGGGACAGCCGAGGCCCACGGCCCTGAGACCCCTTTGCAAAAAGCCGGCTTCCCACGGAAACAGTTTTCCTGAGGTGCAGACCCTCTCACAAGGGGTTGTGGCAAGGTAAAGCAAATACCCTCCACTTCTCTGGAAGAAACCACAGTGCCCAGACATGTTCTAAGCCCTCCCATCCTCCCTGGGCTTCTGGCAGCAGGAGTGAAAAGAGAGGAGCAGAGCACTGGGACCCGTTTGACAAAAACCGGCTTCCCACGGGAAAGTCTTTCTCCACGGGCAGACATGCTCCCAGGTGCCTGTGGCAAGGGGAAGGAAATGCCATACACTGACCTGGAAGAGAACACAGGGCCCAGGCACAGTCTGAACCCTTCGCTCAACCCGGCGGTTTTGCTAGCAGGAGTTCAACCCCAACAAACACAGCCCGGAGACCCCTGAGGCAAAAACGGCTTCTGACGAACAATAGGCGCTTGCTGTGGAACACCTATCCCAAGTGGGGGTAGCCAGCTCAACAAAATGCCACACACCCAGGTGTAAGAAACAACATTGCCCAGCCATGGTCTAAGCCCCTCACCTCGTCCCTGTGCTTTGGGGAGCCGGAGGGACAGCCGAGGCGCACGGCCCTGAGACCCCTTTGCAAAAAGCCGGCTTCCCACGGAAACAGTTTTCCTGAGGTGCAGACCCTCTCACAAGTGGTTGTGGCAAGGTAAAGCAAATGCCCTCCACTTCTCTGGAAGAAACCACAGTGCCCAGCCATGTTCTAAGCCCTCCCATCCGCCCTGGGCTTCTGGCAGCAGGAGTGAAAAGAGAGGAGCAGAGCACTGGGACCCGTTTGACAGAAACCGGCTTCCCACGGGAAAGTCTTTCTCCACGGGCAGACATGCTCCCAGGTGCCTGTGGCAAGGGGAAGGAAATGCCATACACTGACCTGGAAGAGACCACAGGGCCCAGGCACAGTATGAACCCTTCCCTCACCCCGGCGGTTTTGCTAGCAGGAGTTCAACCCCAACGAACACAGCCCGGAGACCCCTGAGGCAAAAACGGCTTCTGACGAAAAATAGGCGCTTGCTGTGGAACACTTATCCCAAGTGGGGGTAGCCAGCTCAACAAAATGCCACACACCCAGGTGTAAGAAACAACATTGCCCAGCCATGGTCTAAGCCCCTCACCTCGTCCCTGTGTATTGGGGAGCCGGAGGGACAGCCGAGGCCCACGGCCCTGAGACCCCTTTGCAAAAAGCCGGCTTCCCACGGAAACAGTTTTCCTGAGGTGCAGCCCCTCTCACAAGTGGTTGTGGCAAGGTAAAGCAAATGCCCTCCACTTCTCTGGAAGAAACCACAGTGCCCAGCCATGTTCTAAGCCCTCCCATCCTCCCTGGGCTTCTGGCAGCAGGAGTGAAAAGAGAGGAGCAGAGCACTGGGACCCGTTTGACAAAAACCGGCTTCCCACGGGAAAGTCTTTCTCCACGGGCAGACATGCTCCCAGGTGCCTGTGGCAAGGGGAAGGAAATGCCATACACTGACCTGGAAGAGACCACAGGGCCCAGGCACAGTATGAACCCTTCCCTCACCCCGGCGGTTTTGCTAGCAGGAGTTCAACCCCAGCGAACACAGCCCGGAGACCCCTGAGACAAAAACGGCTTCTGACGAAAAATAGGCGCTTGCTGTTGAACACTTATCCCAAGTGGGGGTAGCCAGCTCGAAAAAATGCCACACACCCAGGTGTAAGAAACAACATTGCCCAGCCATGGTCTAAGCCCCTCACCTCGTCCCTGTGTATTGGGGAGCCGGAGGGACAGCCGAGGCCCACGGCCCTGAGACCCCTTTGCAAAAAGCCGGCTTCCCACGGAAACAGTTTTCCTGAGGTGCAGACCCTCTCACAAGGGGTTGTGGCAAGGTAAAGCAAATACCCTCCACTTCTCTGGAAGAAACCACAGTGCCCAGCCATGTTCTAAGCCCTCCCATCCTCCCTGGGCTTCTGGCAGCAGGAGTGAAAAGAGAGGAGCAGAGCACTGGGACCCGTTTGACAAAAACCGGCTTCCCACGGGAAAGTCTTTCTCCACGGGCAGACATGCTCCCAGGTGCCTGTGGCAAGGGGAAGGAAATGCCATACACTGACCTGGAAGAGAACACAGGGCCCAGGCACAGTCTGAACCCTTCGCTCACCCCGGCGGTTTTGCTAGCAGGAGTTCAACCCCAACAAACACAGCCCGGAGACCCCTGAGGCAAAAACGGCTTCTGACGAACAATAGGCGCTTGCTGTGGAACACCTATCCCAAGTGGGGGTAGCCAGCTCAACAAAATGCCACACACCCAGGTGTAAGAAACAACATTGCCCAGCCATGGTCTAAGCCCCTCACCTCGTCCCTGTGCTTTGGGGAGCCGGAGGGACAGCCGAGGCCTATGGCCCTGATTCCCCTTTGCAAATAGCCGGCTTCCCATGGAAACAGTTTTCCTGAGGTGCAGACCCTCTCACAAGTGGTTGTGGCAAGGTAAAGCAAATGCCCTCCACTTCTCTGAAGAAACCACAGTGCCCAGCCATGTTCTAAGCCCTCCCATCCTCCCTGGGCTTCTGGCAGCAGGAGTGAAAAGAGAGGAGCAGAGCACTGGGACCCGTTTGACCAAAACCGTCTTCCCACGGGAAAGTCTTTCTCCACGTGCAGACATGCTCCCAGGTGCCTGTGGCAAGGGGAAGGAAATGCCATACACTGACCTGGAAGAGACCACAGGGCCCAGGCACAGTCTGAACCCTTCCCTCACCCCGGCGGTTTTGCTAGAAGGAGTTCAACCCCAACGAACACAGCCCGGAGACCCCTGAGGCAAAAACGGCTTCTGACGAACAATAGGCGCTTGCTGTGGAACACCTATCCCAAGTGGGGGTAGCCAGGTCAACAAAATGCCACACACCCAGGTGTAAGAAACAACATTGCCCAGCCATGGTCTAAGCCCCTCACCTCGTCCCTGTGCTTTGGGGAGCCGGAGGGACAGCCGAGGCCGATGGCCCTGAGACCCCTTTGCAAAAAGCCAGCTTCCCATGGAAACAGTTTTCCTGAGGTGCAGACCCTCTCACAAGGGGTTGTGCCAAGGTAAAGCAAATGCCCTCCACTTCTCTGGAAGAAACCACAGTGCCCAGCCATGTTCTAAGCCCTCCCATCCTCCCTGGGCTTCTGGCAGCAGGAGTGAAAAGAGAGGAGCAGAGCACTGGGACCCGTTTGACAAAAACCGGCTTCCCACGGGAAAGTCTTTCTCCACGTGCAGACATGCTCCCAGGTGCCTGTGGCAAGGGGAAGGAAATGCCATACACTGACCTGGAAGAGACCACAGGGCCCAGGCACAGTCTGAACGCTTCACTCAACCCGGCGGTTTTGCTAGCAGGAGTTCAACCCCAACGAACACAGCCCGGAGACCCCTGAGGCAAAAACGGCTTCTGACGAACAATAGGCGCTTGCTGTGGAACACCTATCCCAAGTGGGGGTAGCCAGGTCAACAAAATGCCACACACCCAGGTGTAAGAAACAACATTGCCCAGCCATGGTCTAAGCCCCTCACCTCGTCCCTGTGCTTTGGGGAGCCAGAGGGAAAGCCGAGGCCCACGGCCCTGAGACCCCTTTGCAAAAAGCCGGCTTCCCACGGAAACAGTTTTCCTGAGGTGCAGACCCTCTCATAAGTGGTTGTGGCAAGGTAAAGCAAATGCCCTCCACTTCTCTGGAAGAAACCACAGTGCCCAGCCATGTTCTAAGCCCTCCCATCCTCCCTGGGCTTCTGGCAGCAGGAGTGAAAAGAGAGGAGCAGAGCACTGGGACCCGTTTGACAAAAACCGGCTTCCCACGGGAAAGTCTTTCTCCACGGGCAGACATGCTCCCAGGTGCCTGTGGCAAGGGGAAGGAAATGCCATACACTGACCTGGAAGAGACCACAGGGCCCAGGCACAGTCTGAACCCTTCGCTCAACCCGGCGGTTTTGCTAGCAGGAGTTCAACCCCAACGAACACAGCCCGGAGACCCCTGAGGCAAAAACGGCTTCTGACGAACAATAGGCGCTTGCTGTGGAACACCTATCCCAAGTGGGGGTAGCCAGCTCAACAAAATGCCACACACCCAGGTGTAAGAAACAACATTGCCCAGCCATGGTCTAAGCCCCTCACCTCGTCCCTGTGCTTTGGGGAGCCGGAGGGACAGCCGAGGCACACGGCCCTGAGACCCCTTTGCAAAAAGCCGGCTTCCCACGGAAACAGTTTTCCTGAGGTGCAGACCCTATCCCAAGTGGTTGTGGCAAGGTAAAGCAAATGCCCTCCACTTCTCTGGAAGAAACCACAGTGCCCAGCCATGTTCTAAGCCCTCCCATCCTCCCTGGGCTTCTGGCGGAAGGAGTGAAAAGAGAGGAGCAGAGCACTGGGACCCGTTTGACAGAAACCGGCTTCCCACGGGAAAGTCTTTCTCCACGGGCAGACATGCTCCCAGGTGCCTGTGGCAAGGGGAAGGAAATGCCATACACTGACCTGAAAGAGACCACAGGGCCGAGGCACAGTCTGAACCCTTCCCTCACCCCGGCGGTTTTGCTAGCAGGAGTTCAACCCCAACGAACACAGCCCGGAGACCCCTGAGGCAAAAACGGCTTCCGACGAACAATAGGTGCTTGCTGTGGAACACCTATCCCAAGTGGGGGTAGCCAGGTGAACAAAATGCCACACACCCAGGTGTAAGAAACAACATTGCCCAGCAATGGTCTAAGCCCCTCACCTCGTCCCTGTGCTTTGGGGAGCCGGAGGGACACCCGAGGCCGATGGCCCTGAGACCCCTTTGCAAAAAGCCGGCTTCCCATGGAAAGAGTTTTCCTGAGGTGCAGACCCTCTCACAAGTGGTTGTGGCAAGGTAAAGCAAATGCCCTCCACTTCTCTGGAAGAAACCACAGTGCCCAGCCATGTTCTAAGCCGTCCCATCCTCCCTGGGCTTCTGGCAGCAGGAGTGAAAAGAGAGGAGCAGAGCACTGGGACCCGTTTGACAGAAACCGGCTTCCCACGGGAAAGTCTTTCTCCACGGGCAGACATGCTCCCAGGTGCCTGTGGCAAGGGGAAGGAAATGCCATACACTGACCTGGAAGAGACCACAGGGCCAGGCAGTCTGAACCCTTCCCTCAACCCGGCGGTTTTGCTAGCAGGAGTTCAACCCCAACGAACACAGCCCGGAGACCCCTGAGGCAAAAACGGCTTCTGACGAACAATAGGCGCTTGCTGTGGAACACTTATCCCAAGTGGGGGTAGCCAGCTCAACAAAATGCCACACACCCAGGTGTAAGAAACAACATTGCCCAGCCATGGTCTAAGCCCCTCACCTCGTCCCTGTGTATTGGGGAGCCGGAGGGACAGCCGAGGCCCACGGCCCTGAGACCCCTTTGCAAAAAGCCGGCTTCCCACGGAAACAGTTTTCCTGAGGTGCAGCCCCTCTCACAAGTGGTTGTGGCAAGGTAAAGCAAATGCCCTCCACTTCTCTGGAAGAAACCACAGTGCCCAGCCATGTTCTAAGCCCTCCCATCCTCCCTGGGCTTCTGGCAGCAGGAGTGAAAAGAGAGGAGCAGAGCACTGGGACCCGTTTGACAGAAACCGGCTTCCCACGGGAAAGTCTTTCTCCACGGGCAGACATGCTCCCAGGTGCCTGTGGCAAGGGGAAGGAAATGCCATACACTGACCTGGAAGAGACCACAGGGCCCAGGCACAGTATGAACCCTTCCCTCACCCCGGCGGTTTTGCTAGCAGGAGTTCAACCCCAACGAACACAGCCCGGAGACCCCTGAGGCAAAAACGGCTTCTGACGAAAAATAGGCGCTTGCTGTTGAACACTTATCCCAAGTGGGGGTAGCCAGCTCAACAAAATGCCACACACCCAGGTGTAAGAAACAACATTGCCCAGCCATGGTCTAAGCCCCTCACCTCGTCCCTGTGTATTGGGGAGCCGGAGGGACAGCCGAGGCCCACGGCCCTGAGACCCCTTTGCAAAAAGCCGGCTTCCCACGGAAACAGTTTTCCTGAGGTGCAGACCCTCTCACAAGGGGTTGTGGCAAGGTAAAGCAAATACCCTCCACTTCTCTGGAAGAAACCACAGTGCCCAGACATGTTCTAAGCCCTCCCATCCTCCCTGGGCTTCTGGCAGCAGGAGTGAAAAGAGAGGAGCAGAGCACTGGGACCCGTTTGACAAAAACCGGCTTCCCACGGGAAAGTCTTTCTCCACGGGCAGACCTGCTCCCAGGTGCCTGTGGCAAGGGGAAGGAAATGCCATACACTGACCTGGAAGAGAACACAGGGCCCAGGCACAGTCTGAACCCTTCGCTCAACCCGGCGGTTTTGCTAGCAGGAGTTCAACCCCAACAAACACAGCCCGGAGACCCCTGAGGCAAAAACGGCTTCTGACGAACAATAGGCGCTTGCTGTGGAACACCTATCCCAAGTGGGGGTAGCCAGCTCAACAAAATGCCACACACCCAGGTGTAAGAAACAACATTGCCCAGCCATGGTCTAAGCCCCTCACCTCGTCCCTGTGCTTTGGGGAGCCGGAGGGACAGCCGAGGCGCACGGCCCTGAGACCCCTTTGCAAAAAGCCGGCTTCCCACGGAAACAGTTTTCCTGAGGTGCAGACCCTCTCACAAGTGGTTGTGGCAAGGTAAAGCAAATGCCCTCCACTTCTCTGGAAGAAACCACAGTGCCCAGCCATGTTCTAAGCCCTCCCATCCTCCCTGGGCTTCTGGCAGCAGGAGTGAAAAGAGAGGAGCAGAGCACTGGGACCCGTTTGACAGAAACAGGCTTCCCACGGGAAAGTCTTTCTCCACGGGCAGACATGCTCCCAGGTGCCTGTGGCAAGGGGAAGGAAATGCCATACACTGACCTGAAAGAGACCACAGGGCCCAGGCACAGTCTGAAACCTTCCCTCACCCCGGCGGTTTTGCTAGCAGGAGTTCAACCCCAACGAACACAGCCCGGAGACCCCTGAGGCAAAAACGGCTTCCGACGAACAATAGGTGCTTGCTGTGGAACACCTATCCCAAGTGGGGGTAGCCAGCTCAACAAAATGCCACACACCCAGGTGTAAGAAACAACATTGCCCAGCAATGGTCTAAGCCCCTCACCTCGTCCCTGTGCTTTGGGGAGCCGGAGGGACACCCGAGGCCTATGGCCCTGATTCCCCTTTGCTAATAGCCGGCTTCCCATGGAAACAGTTTTCCTGAGGTGCAGACCCTCTCACAAGTGGTTGTGGCAAGGTAAAGCAAATGCCCTCCACTTCTCTGAAGAAACCACAGTGCCCAGCCATGTTCTAAGCCCTCCCATCCTCCCTGGGCTTCTGGCAGCAGGAGTGAAAAGAGAGGAGCAGAGCACTGGGACCCGTTTGACAAAAACCGTCTTCCCACGGGAAAGTCTTTCTCCACGTGCAGACATGCTCCCAGGTGCCTGTGGCAAGGGGAAGGAAATGCCATACACTGACCTGGAAGAGACCACAGGGCCCAGGCACAGTCTGAACTCTTCCCTCACCCCGGCGGTTTTGCTAGAAGGAGTTCAACCCCAACGAACACAGCCCGGAGACCCCTGAGGCAAAAACGGCTTCTGACGAACAATAGGCGCTTGCTGTGGAACACCTATCCCAAGTGGGGGTAGCCAGGTCAACAAAATGCCACACACCCAGGTGTAAGAAACAACATTGCCCAGCCATGGTCTAAGCCCCTCACCTCGTCCCTGTGCTTTGGGGAGCCGGAGGGACAGCCGAGGCCGATGGCCCTGAGACCCCTTTGCAAAAAGCCAGCTTCCCATGGAAACAGTTTTCCTGAGGTGCAGACCCTCTCACAAGTGGTTGTGCCAAGGTAAAGCAAATGCCCTCCACTTCTCTGGAAGAAACCACAGTGCCCAGCCATGTTCTAAGCCCTCCCATCCTCCCTGGGCTTCTGGCAGCAGGAGTCAAAAGAGAGGAGCAGAGCACTGGGACCCGTTTGACAAAAACCGGCTTCCCACGGGAAAGTCTTTCTCCACGTGCAGACATGCTCCCAGGTGCCTGTGGCAAGGGGAAGGAAATGCCATACACTGACCTGGAAGAGACCACAGGGCCCAGGCACAGTCTGAACGCTTCACTCAACCCGGCGGTTTTGCTAGCAGGAGTTCAACCCCAACGAACACAGCCCGGAGACCCCTGAGGCAAAAACGGCTTCTGACGAACAATAGGCGCTTGCTGTGGAACACCTATCCCAAGTGGGGGTAGCCAGCTCAACAAAATGCCACACACCCAGGTGTAAGAAACAACATTGCCCAGCCATGGTCTAAGCCCCTCACCTCGTCCCTGTGCTTTGGGGAGCCAGAGGGAAAGCCGTGGCCCACGGCCCTGAGACCCCTTTTCAAAAAGCCGGCTTCCCACAGAAACAGTTTTCCTGAGGTGCAGACCCTCTCATAAGTGGTTGTGGCAAGGTAAAGCAAATGCCCTCCACTTCTCTGGAAGAAACCACAGTGCCCAGCCATGTTCTAAGCCCTCCCATCCTCCCTGGGCTTCTGGCAGCAGGAGTGAAAAGAGAGGAGCAGAGCACTGGGACCCGTTTGACAGAAACCGGCTTCCCACGGGAAAGTCTTTCTCCACGGGCAGACATGCTCCCAGGTGCCTGTGGCAAGGGGAAGGAAATGCCATACACTGACCTGGAAGAGACCACAGGGCCCAGGCACAGTCTGAACCCTTCGCTCAACCCGGCGGTTTTGCTAGCAGGAGTTCAACCCCAACGAACACAGCCCGGAGACCCCTGAGGCAAAAACGGCTTCTGACGAACAATAGGCGCTTGCTGTGGAACACCTATCCCAAGTGGGGGTAGCCAGCTCAACAAAATGCCACACACCCAGGTGTAAGAAACAACATTGCCCAGCCATGGTCTAAGCCCCTCACCTCGTCCCTGTGCTTTGGGGAGCCGGAGGGACAGCCGAGGCACACGGCCCTGAGACCCCTTTGCAAAAAGCCGGCTTCCCACGGAAACAGTTTTCCTGAGGTGCAGACCCTATCCCAAGTGGTTGTGGCAAGGTAAAGCAAATGCCCTCCACTTCTCTGGAAGAAACCACAGTGCCCAGCCATGTTCTAAGCCCTCCCATCCTCCCTGGGCTTCTGGCGGAAGGAGTGAAAAGAGAGGAGCAGAGCACTGGGACCCGTTTGACAGAAACCGGCTTCCCACGGGAAAGTCTTTCTCCACGGGCAGACATGCTCCCAGGTGCCTGTGGCAAGGGGAAGGAAATGCCATACACTGACCTGAAAGAGACCACAGGGCCCAGGCACAGTCTGAACCCTTCCCTCAACCCGGCGGTTTTGCTAGCAGGAGTTCAACCCCAACGAACACAGCCCGGAGACCCCTGAGGCAAAAACTGCTTCCGACGAACAATAGGTGCTTGCTGTGGAACACCTATCCCAAGTGGGGGTAGCCAGGTCAACAAAATGCCACACACCCAGGTGTAAGAAACAACATTGCCCAGCAATGGTCTAAGCCGCTCACCTCGTCCCTGTGCTTTGGGGAGCCGGAGGGACAGCCGAGGCCGATGGCCCTGAGACCCCTTTGCAAAAAGCCGGCTTCCCATGGAAACAGTTTTCCTGAGGTGCAGACCCTCTCACAAGTGGTTGTGGCAAGGTAAAGCAAATGCCCTCCACTTCTCTGGAAGAAACCACAGTGCCCAGACATGTTCTAAGCCGTCCCATCCTCCCTGGGCTTCTGGCAGCAGGAGTGAAAAGAGAGGAGCAGAGCACTGGGACCCGTTTGACAGAAACCGGCTTCCCACGGGAAAGTCTTTCTCCACGGGCAGACATGCTCCCAGGTGCCTGTGGCAAGGGGAAGGAAATGCCATACACTGACTTGGAAGAGACCACAGGGCCAGGCAGTCTTAACCCTTCCCTCAACCCGGCGGTTTTGCTAGCAGGAGTTCAACCCCAACGAACACAGCCCGGAGACCCCTGAGGCAAAAACGGCTTCTGACGAACAATAGGCGCTTGCTGTGGAACACTTATCCCAAGTGGGGGTAGCCAGCTCAACAAAATGCCACACACCCAGGTGTAAGAAACAACATTGCCCAGCCATGGTCTAAGCCCCTCACCTCGTCCCTGTGCTTTGGGGAACCGGAGGGACAGCCGAGGCCCACGGCCCTGAGACCCCTTTGCAAAAAGCCGGCTTCCCACGGAGACAGTTTTCCTGAGGTGTAGAACCTCTCACAAGTGGTTGTGGCAAGGTAAAGCAAATGCCCTCCACTTCTCTGGAAGAAACCACAGTGCCCAGCCATGTTCTAAGCCCTCCCATCCGCCCTGGGCTTCTGGCAGCAGGAGTGAAAAGAGAGGAGCAGAGCACTGGAACCCGTTTGACAAAACCCGGCTTCCCTCGGGAAAGTCTTTCTCCACGGGCAGACATGCTCCCAGGTGCCTGTGGCAAGGGGAAGGAAATGCCATACACTGACCTGGAAGAGACCACAGGGCCCAGGCACAGTCTGAACCCTTCCCTCACCCCGGCGGTTTTGCTAGCAGGAGTTCAACCCCAACGAACACAGCCCGGAGACCCCTGAGGCAAAAACGGCTTCTGACGAACAATAGGTGCTTGTTGTGGAACACCTATCCCAAGTGGGGGTAGCCAGGTAAACAATGCCACACACCCAGGTGTAAGAAACAACATTGCCCAGCCATGGTCTAAGCCCCTCACCTCGTCCCTGTGTATTGGGGAGCCGGAGGGACAGCCGAGGCCCACGGCCCTGAGACCACTTTGCAAAAAGCCGGCTTCCCACGGAAACAGTTTTCCTGAGGTGCAGCCCCTCTCACAAGTGGTTGTGGCAAGGTAAAGCAAATGCCCTCCACTTCTCTGGAAGAAACCACAGTGCCCAGCCATGTTCTAAGCCCTCCCATCCTCCCTGGGCTTCTGGCAGCAGGAGTGAAAAGAGAGGAGCAGAGCACTGGGACCCGTTTGACAAAACCCGGCTTCCCACGGGAAAGTCTTTCTCCACGTGCAGACATGCTCCCAGGTGCCTGTGGCAAGGGGAAGGAAATGCCATACACTGACCTGGAAGAGACCACAGGGCCCAGGCACAGTATGAACCCTTCCCTCACCCCGGCGGTTTTGCTAGCAGGAGTTCAACCCCAACGAACACAGCCCGGAGACCCCTGAGGCAAAAACGGCTTCTGACGAAAAATAGGCGCTTGCTGTTGAACACTTATCCCAAGTGGGGGTAGCCAGCTCAACAAAATGCCACACACCCAGGTGTAAGAAACAACATTGCCCAGCCATGGTCTAAGCCCCTCACCTCGTCCCTGTGTATTGGGGAGCCGGAGGGACAGCCGAGGCCCACGGCCCTGAGACCCCTTTGCAAAAAGCCGGCTTCCCACGGAAACAGTTTTCCTGAGGTGCAGACCCTCTCACAAGGGGTTGTGGCAAGGTAAAGCAAATACCCTCCACTTCTCTGGAAGAAACCACAGTGCCCAGCCATGTTCTAAGCCCTCCCATCCGCCCTGGGCTTCTGGCAGCAGGAGTGAAAAGAGAGGAGCAGAGCACTGGGACCCGTTTGACAGAAACCGGCTTCCCACGGGAAAGTCTTTCTCCACGGGCAGACATGCTCCCAGGTGCCTGTGGCAAGGGGAAGGAAATGCCATACACTGACCTGGAAGAGACCACAGGGCCCAGGCACAGTATGAACCCTTCCCTCACCCCGGCGGTTTTGCTAGCAGGAGTTCAACCCCAACGAACACAGCCCGGAGACCCCTGAGGCAAAAACGGCTTCTGACGAAAAATAGGCGCTTGCTGTTGAACACTTATCCCAAGTGGGGGTAGCCAGCTCAACAAAATGCCACACACCCAGGTGTAAGAAACAACATTGCCCAGCCATGGTCTAAGCCCCTCACCTCGTCCCTGTGTATTGGGGAGCCGGAGGGACAGCCGAGGCCCACGGCCCTGAGACCCCTTTGCAAAAAGCCGGCTTCCCACGGAAACAGTTTTCCTGAGGTGCAGACCCTATCCCAAGTGGTTGTGGCAAGGTAAAGCAAATGCCCTCCACTTCTCTGGAAGAAACCACAGTGCCCAGCCATGTTCTAAGCCCTCCCATCCTCCCTGGGCTTCTGGCGGAAGGAGTGAAAAGAGAGGAGCAGAGCACTGGGACCCGTTTGACAGAAACCGGCTTCCCACGGGAAAGTCTTTCTCCACGGGCAGACATGCTCCCAGGTGCCTGTGGCAAGGGGAAGGAAATGCCATACACTGACCTGAAAGAGACCACAGGGCCCAGGCACAGTCTGAACCCTTCCCTCAACCCGGCGGTTTTGCTAGCAGGAGTTCAACCCCAACGAACACAGCCCGGAGACCCCTGAGGCAAAAACTGCTTCCGACGAACAATAGGTGCTTGCTGTGGAACACCTATCCCAAGTGGGGGTAGCCAGGTCAACAAAATGCCACACACCCAGGTGTAAGAAACAACATTGCCCAGCAATGGTCTAAGCCGCTCACCTCGTCCCTGTGCTTTGGGGAGCCGGAGGGACAGCCGAGGCCGATGGCCCTGAGACCCCTTTGCAAAAAGCCGGCTTCCCATGGAAACAGTTTTCCTGAGGTGCAGACCCTCTCACAAGTGGTTGTGGCAAGGTAAAGCAAATGCCCTCCACTTCTCTGGAAGAAACCACAGTGCCCAGACATGTTCTAAGCCGTCCCATCCTCCCTGGGCTTCTGGCAGCAGGAGTGAAAAGAGAGGAGCAGAGCACTGGGACCCGTTTGACAGAAACCGGCTTCCCACGGGAAAGTCTTTCTCCACGGGCAGACATGCTCCCAGGTGCCTGTGGCAAGGGGAAGGAAATGCCATACACTGACTTGGAAGAGACCACAGGGCCAGGCAGTCTTAACCCTTCCCTCAACCCGGCGGTTTTGCTAGCAGGAGTTCAACCCCAACGAACACAGCCCGGAGACCCCTGAGGCAAAAACGGCTTCTGACGAACAATAGGCGCTTGCTGTGGAACACTTATCCCAAGTGGGGGTAGCCAGCTCAACAAAATGCCACACACCCAGGTGTAAGAAACAACATTGCCCAGCCATGGTCTAAGCCCCTCACCTCGTCCCTGTGCTTTGGGGAACCGGAGGGACAGCCGAGGCCCACGGCCCTGAGACCCCTTTGCAAAAAGCCGGCTTCCCACGGAGACAGTTTTCCTGAGGTGTAGAACCTCTCACAAGTGGTTGTGGCAAGGTAAAGCAAATGCCCTCCACTTCTCTGGAAGAAACCACAGTGCCCAGCCATGTTCTAAGCCCTCCCATCCGCCCTGGGCTTCTGGCAGCAGGAGTGAAAAGAGAGGAGCAGAGCACTGGAACCCGTTTGACAAAACCCGGCTTCCCTCGGGAAAGTCTTTCTCCACGGGCAGACATGCTCCCAGGTGCCTGTGGCAAGGGGAAGGAAATGCCATACACTGACCTGGAAGAGACCACAGGGCCCAGGCACAGTCTGAACCCTTCCCTCACCCCGGCGGTTTTGCTAGCAGGAGTTCAACCCCAACGAACACAGCCCGGAGACCCCTGAGGCAAAAACGGCTTCTGACGAACAATAGGTGCTTGTTGTGGAACACCTATCCCAAGTGGGGGTAGCCAGGTAAACAATGCCACACACCCAGGTGTAAGAAACAACATTGCCCAGCCATGGTCTAAGCCCCTCACCTCGTCCCTGTGTATTGGGGAGCCGGAGGGACAGCCGAGGCCCACGGCCCTGAGACCACTTTGCAAAAAGCCGGCTTCCCACGGAAACAGTTTTCCTGAGGTGCAGCCCCTCTCACAAGTGGTTGTGGCAAGGTAAAGCAAATGCCCTCCACTTCTCTGGAAGAAACCACAGTGCCCAGCCATGTTCTAAGCCCTCCCATCCTCCCTGGGCTTCTGGCAGCAGGAGTGAAAAGAGAGGAGCAGAGCACTGGGACCCGTTTGACAAAACCCGGCTTCCCACGGGAAAGTCTTTCTCCACGTGCAGACATGCTCCCAGGTGCCTGTGGCAAGGGGAAGGAAATGCCATACACTGACCTGGAAGAGACCACAGGGCCCAGGCACAGTATGAACCCTTCCCTCACCCCGGCGGTTTTGCTAGCAGGAGTTCAACCCCAACGAACACAGCCCGGAGACCCCTGAGGCAAAAACGGCTTCTGACGAAAAATAGGCGCTTGCTGTTGAACACTTATCCCAAGTGGGGGTAGCCAGCTCAACAAAATGCCACACACCCAGGTGTAAGAAACAACATTGCCCAGCCATGGTCTAAGCCCCTCACCTCGTCCCTGTGTATTGGGGAGCCGGAGGGACAGCCGAGGCCCACGGCCCTGAGACCCCTTTGCAAAAAGCCGGCTTCCCACGGAAACAGTTTTCCTGAGGTGCAGACCCTCTCACAAGGGGTTGTGGCAAGGTAAAGCAAATACCCTCCACTTCTCTGGAAGAAACCACAGTGCCCAGCCATGTTCTAAGCCCTCCCATCCGCCCTGGGCTTCTGGCAGCAGGAGTGAAAAGAGAGGAGCAGAGCACTGGGACCCGTTTGACAGAAACCGGCTTCCCACGGGAAAGTCTTTCTCCACGGGCAGACATGCTCCCAGGTGCCTGTGGCAAGGGGAAGGAAATGCCATACACTGACCTGGAAGAGACCACAGGGCCCAGGCACAGTATGAACCCTTCCCTCACCCCGGCGGTTTTGCTAGCAGGAGTTCAACCCCAACGAACACAGCCCGGAGACCCCTGAGGCAAAAACGGCTTCTGACGAAAAATAGGCGCTTGCTGTTGAACACTTATCCCAAGTGGGGGTAGCCAGCTCAACAAAATGCCACACACCCAGGTGTAAGAAACAACATTGCCCAGCCATGGTCTAAGCCCCTCACCTCGTCCCTGTGTATTGGGGAGCCGGAGGGACAGCCGAGGCCCACGGCCCTGAGACCCCTTTGCAAAAAGCCGGCTTCCCACGGAAACAGTTTTCCTGAGGTGCAGACCCTATCCCAAGTGGTTGTGGCAAGGTAAAGCAAATGCCCTCCACTTCTCTGGAAGAAACCACAGTGCCCAGCCATGTTCTAAGCCCTCCCATCCTCCCTGGGCTTCTGGCGGAAGGAGTGAAAAGAGAGGAGCAGAGCACTGGGACCCGTTTGACAGAAACCGGCTTCCCACGGGAAAGTCTTTCTCCACGTGCAGACATGCTCCCAGGTGCCTGTGGCAAGGGGAAGGAAATGCCATACACTGACCTGAAAGAGACCACAGGGCCCAGGCACAGTCTGAAACCTTCCCTCACCCCGGCGGTTTTGCTAGCAGGAGTTCAACCCCAACGAACACAGCCCGGAGACCCCTGAGGCAAAAACGGCTTCCGACGAACAATAGGTGCTTGCTGTGGAACACCTATCCCAAGTGGGGGTAGCCAGCTCAACAAAATGCCACACACCCAGGTGTAAGAAACAACATTGCCCAGCAATGGTCTAAGCCCCTCACCTCGTCCCTGTGCTTTGGGGAGCCGGAGGGACACCCGAGGCCTATGGCCCTGATTCCCCTTTGCAAATAGCCGGCTTCCCATGGAAACAGTTTTCCTGAGGTGCAGACCCTCTCACAAGTGGTTGTGGCAAGGTAAAGCAAATGCCCTCCACTTCTCTGAAGAAACCACAGTGCCCAGCCATGTTCTAAGCCCTCCCATCCTCCCTGGGCTTCTGGCAGCAGGAGTGAAAAGAGAGGAGCAGAGCACTGGGACCCGTTTGACCAAAACCGTCTTCCCACGGGAAAGTCTTTCTCCACGTGCAGACATGCTCCCAGGTGCCTGTGGCAAGGGGAAGGAAATGCCATACACTGACCTGGAAGAGACCACAGGGCCCAGGCACAGTCTGAACCCTTCCCTCACCCCGGCGGTTTTGCTAGAAGGAGTTCAACCCCAAGGAACACAGCCCGGAGACCCCTGAGGCAAAAACGGCTTCTGACGAACAATAGGCGCTTGCTGTGGAACACCTATCCCAAGTGGGGGTAGCCAGGTCAACAAAATGCCACACACCCAGGTGTAAGAAACAACATTGCCCAGCCATGGTCTAAGCCCCTCACCTCGTCCCTGTGCTTTGGGGAGCCGGAGGGACAGCCGAGGCCGATGGCCCTGAGACCCCTTTGCAAAAAGCCAGCTTCCCATGGAAACAGTTTTCCTGAGGTGCAGACCCTCTCACAAGTGGTTGTGCCAAGGTAAAGCAAATGCCCTCCACTTCTCTGGAAGAAACCACAGTGCCCAGCCATGTTCTAAGCCCTCCCATCCTCCCTGGGCTTCTGGCAGCAGGAGTGAAAAGAGAGGAGCAGAGCACTGGGACCCGTTTGACAAAAACCGGCTTCCCACGGGAAAGTCTTTCTCCACGTGCAGACATGCTCCCAGGTGCCTGTGGCAAGGGGAAGGAAATGCCATACACTGACCTGGAAGAGACCACAGGGCCCAGGCACAGTCTGAACGCTTCACTCAACCCGGCGGTTTTGCTAGCAGGAGTTCAACCCCAACGAACACAGCCCGGAGACCCCTGAGGCAAAAACGGCTTCTGACGAACAATAGGCGCTTGCTGTGGAACACCTATCCCAAGTGGGGGTAGCCAGGTCAACAAAATGCCACACACCCAGGTGTAAGAAACAACATTGCCCAGCCATGGTCTAAGCCCCTCACCTCGTCCCTGTGCTTTGGGGAGCCAGAGGGAAAGCCGAGGCCCACGGCCCTGAGACCCCTTTTCAAAAAGCCGGCTTCCCACAGAAACAGTTTTCCTGAGGTGCAGACCCTCTCATAAGTGGTTGTGGCAAGGTAAAGCAAATGCCCTCCACTTCTCTGGAAGAAACCACAGTGCCCAGCCATGTTCTAAGACCTCCCATCCTCCCTGGGCTTCTGGCAGCAGGAGTGAAAAGAGAGGAGCAGAGCACTGGGACCCGTTTGACAAAAACCGGCTTCCCACGGGAAAGTCTTTCTCCACGGGCAGACATGCTCCCAGGTGCCTGTGGCAAGGGGAAGGAAATGCCATACACTGACCTGGAAGAGACCACAGGGCCCAGGCACAGTCTGAACCCTTCGCTCAACCCGGCGGTTTTGCTAGCAGGAGTTCAACCCCAACGAACACAGCCCGGAGACCCCTGAGGCAAAAACGGCTTCTGACGAACAATAGGCGCTTGCTGTGGAACACCTATCCCAAGTGGGGGTAGCCAGCTCAACAAAATGCCACACACCCAGGTGTAAGAAACAACATTGCCCAGCCATGGTCTAAGCCCCTCACCTCGTCCCTGTGCTTTGGGGAGCCGGAGGGACAGCCGAGGCACACGGCCCTGAGACCCCTTTGCAAAAAGCCGGCTTCCCACGGAAACAGTTTTCCTGAGGTGCAGACCCTATCCCAAGTGGTTGTGGCAAGGTAAAGCAAATGCCCTCCACTTCTCTGGAAGAAACCACAGTGCCCAGCCATGTTCTAAGCCCTCCCATCCTCCCTGGGCTTCTGGCGGAAGGAGTGAAAAGAGAGGAGCAGAGCACTGGGACCCGTTTGACAGAAACCGGCTTCCCACGGGAAAGTCTTTCTCCACGTGCAGAAATGCTCCCAGGTGCCTGTGGCAAGGGGAAGGAAATGCCATACACTGACCTGAAAGAGACCACAGGGCCCAGGCACAGTCTGAAACCTTCCCTCACCCCGGCGGTTTTGCTAGCAGGAGTTCAACCCCAACGAACACAGCCCGGAGACCCCTGAGGCAAAAACGGCTTCCGACGAACAATAGGTGCTTGCTGTGGAACACCTATCCCAAGTGGGGGTAGCCAGCTCAACAAAATGCCACACACCCAGGTGTAAGAAACAACATTGCCCAGCAATGGTCTAAGCCCCTCACCTCGTCCCTGTGCTTTGGGGAGCCGGAGGGACACCCGAGGCCTATGGCCCTGATTCCCCTTTGCAAATAGCCGGCTTCCCATGGAAACAGTTTTCCTGAGGTGCAGACCCTCTCACAAGTGGTTGTGCCAAGGTAAAGCAAATGCCCTCCACTTCTCTGGAAGAAACCACAGTGCCCAGCCATGTTCTAAGCCCTCCCATCCTCCCTGGGCTTCTGGCAGCAGGAGTGAAAAGAGAGGAGCAGAGCACTGGGACCCGTTTGACCAAAACCGTCTTCCCACGGGAAAGTCTTTCTCCACGTGCAGACATGCTCCCAGGTGCCTGTGGCAAGGGGAAGGAAATGCCATACACTGACCTGGAAGAGACCACAGGGCCCAGGCACAGTCTGAACCCTTCCCTCACCCCGGCGGTTTTTCTAGAAGGAGTTCGACCCCAAGGAACACAGCCCGGAGACCCCTGAGGCAAAAACGGCTTCTGACGAACAATAGGCGCTTGCTGTGGAACACCTATCCCAAGTGGGGGTAGCCAGGTCAACAAAATGCCACACACCCAGGTGTAAGAAACAACATTGCCCAGCCATGGTCTAAGCCCCTCACCTCGTCCCTGTGCTTTGGGGAGCCGGAGGGACAGCCGAGGCCGATGGCCCTGAGACCCCTTTGCAAAAAGCCAGCTTCCCATGGAAACAGTTTTCCTGAGGTGCAGACCCTCTCACAAGTGGTTGTGCCAAGGTAAAGCAAATGCCCTCCACTTCTCTGGAAGAAACCACAGTGCCCAGCCATGTTCTAAGACCTCCCATCCTCCCTGGGCTTCTGGCAGCAGGAGTGAAAAGAGAGGAGCAGAGCACTGGGACCCGTTTGACAAAAACCGGCTTCCCACGGGAAAGTCTTTCTCCACGTGCAGACATGCTCCCAGGTGCCTGTGGCAAGGGGAAGGAAATGCCATACACTGACCTGGAAGAGACCACAGGGCCCAGGCACAGTCTGAACGCTTCACTCAACCCGGCGGTTTTGCTAGCAGGAGTTCAACCCCAACGAACACAGCCCGGAGACCCCTGAGGCAAAAACGGCTTCTGACGAACAATAGGCGCTTGCTGTGGAACACCTATCCCAAGTGGGGGTAGCCAGCTCAACAAAATGCCACACACCCAGGTGTAAGAAACAACATTGCCCAGCCATGGTCTAAGCCCCTCACCTCGTCCCTGTGCTTTGGGGAGCCAGAGGGAAAGCCGAGGCCCACGGCCCTGAGACCCCTTTTCAAAAAGCCGGCTTCCCACAGAAACAGTTTTCCTGAGGTGCAGACCCTCTCATAAGTGGTTGTGGCAAGGTAAAGCAAATGCCCTCCACTTCTCTGGAAGAAACCACAGTGCCCAGCCATGTTCTAAGACCTCCCATCCTCCCTGGGCTTCTGGCAGCAGGAGTGAAAAGAGAGGAGCAGAGCACTGGGACCCGTTTGACAAAAACCGGCTTCCCACGGGAAAGTCTTTCTCCACGGGCAGACATGCTCCCAGGTGCCTGTGGCAAGGGGAAGGAAATGCCATACACTGACCTGGAAGAGACCACAGGGCCCAGGCACAGTCTGAACCCTTCGCTCAACCCGGCGGTTTTGCTAGCAGGAGTTCAACCCCAACGAACACAGCCCGGAGACCCCTGAGGCAAAAACGGCTTCTGACGAACAATAGGCGCTTGCTGTGGAACACCTATCCCAAGTGGGGGTAGCCAGCTCAACAAAATGCCACACACCCAGGTGTAAGAAACAACATTGCCCAGCCATGGTCTAAGCCCCTCACCTCGTCCCTGTGCTTTGGGGAGCCGGAGGGACAGCCGAGGCACACGGCCCTGAGACCCCTTTGCAAAAAGCCGGCTTCCCACGGAAACAGTTTTCCTGAGGTGCAGACCCTATCCCAAGTGGTTGTGGCAAGGTAAAGCAAATGCCCTCCACTTCTCTGGAAGAAACCACAGTGCCCAGCCATGTTCTAAGCCCTCCCATCCTCCCTGGGCTTCTGGCGGAAGGAGTGAAAAGAGAGGAGCAGAGCACTGGGACCCGTTTGACAGAAACCGGCTTCCCACGGGAAAGTCTTTCTCCACGGGCAGACATGCTCCCAGGTGCCTGTGGCAAGGGGAAGGAAATGCCATACACTGACCTGAAAGAGACCACACGGCCCAGGCACAGTCTGAACCCTTCCCTCACCCCGGCAGTTTTGCTAGCAGGAGTTCAACCCCAACGAACACAGCCCGGAGACCCCTGAGGCAAAAACGGCTTCCGACGAACAATAGGTGCTTGCTGTGGAACACCTATCCCAAGTGGGGGTAGCCAGCTCAACAAAATGCCACACACCCAGGTGTAAGAAACAACATTGCCCAGCAATGGTCTAAGCCCCTCACCTCGTCCCTGTGCTTTGGGGAGCCGGAGGGACACCCGAGGCCGATGGCCCTGAGACCCCTTTGCAAAAAGCCGGCTTCCCATGGAAACAGTTTTCCTGAGGTGCAGACCCTCTCACAAGTGGTTGTGGCAAGGTAAAGCAAATGCCCTCCACTTCTCTGGAAGAAACCACAGTGCCCAGCCAAGTTCTAAGCCGTCCCATCCTCCCTGGGCTTCTGGCAGCAGGAGTGAAAAGAGAGGAGCAGAGCACTGGGACCCGTTTGACAGAAACCGGCTTCCCACGGGAAAGTCTTTCTCCACGGGCAGACATGCTCCCAGGTGCCTGTGGCAAGGGGAAGGAAATGCCATACACTGACCTGGAAGAGACCACAGGGCCAGGCAGTCTGAACCCTTCCCTCAACCTGGCGGTTTTGCTAGCAGGAGTTCAACCCCAACGAACACAGCCCGGAGACCCTTGAGGCAAAAACGGCTTCTGACGAACAATAGGCGCTTGCTGTGGAACACTTATCCCAAGTGGGGGTAGCCAGCTCAACAAAATGCCACACACCCAGGTGTAAGAAACAACATTGCCCAGCCATGGTCTAAGCCCCTCACCTCGTCCCTGTGCTTTGGGGAACCGGAGGGACAGCCGAGGCCCACGGCCCTGAGACCCCTTTGCAAAAAGCCGGCTTCCCACGGAGACAGTTTTCCTGAGGTGTAGAACCTCTCACAAGTGGTTGTGGCAAGGTAAAGCAAATGCCCTCCACTTCTCTGGAAGAAACCACAGTGCCCAGCCATGTTCTAAGCCCTCCCATCCGCCCTGGGCTTCTGGCAGCAGGAGTGAAAAGAGAGGAGCAGAGCACTGGGACCCGTTTGACAAAACCCGGCTTCCCTCGGGAAAGTCTTTCTCCACGGGCAGACATGCTCCCAGGTGCCTGTGGCAAGGGGAAGGAAATGCCATACACTGACCTGGAAGAGACCACAGGGCCCAGGCACAGTCTGAACCCTTCCCTCACCCCGGCGGTTTTGCTAGCAGGAGTTCAACCCCAACGAACACAGCCCGGAGACCCCTGAGGCAAAAACGGCTTCTGACGAACAATAGGTGCTTGTTGTGGAACACCTAACCCAAGTGGGGGTAGCCAGGTAAACAATGCCACACACCCAGGTGTAAGAAACAACATTGCCCAGCCATGGTCTAAGCCCCTCACCTCGTCCCTGTGCTTTGGGGAGCCGGAGGGACAGCCGAGGCCCACGGCCCTGAGACCCCTTTGCAAAAAGCCGGCTTCCCACGGAAACAGTTTTCCTGAGGTGCAGACCCTCTCACAAGGGGTTGTGGCAAGGTAAAGCAAATGCCCTCCACTTCTCTGGAAGAAACCACAGTGCCCAGCCATGTTCTAAGCCCTCCCATCCGCCCTGGGCTTCTGGCAGCAGGAGTGAAAAGAGAGGAGCAGAGCACTGGGACCCGTTTGACAGAAACCGGCTTCCCACGGGAAAGTCTTTCTCCACGGGCAGACATGCTCCCAGGTGCCTGTGGCAAGGGGAAGGAAATGCCATACACTGACCTGGAAGAGACCACAGGGCCCAGGCACAGTATGAACCCTTCCCTCAACCCGGCGGTTTTGCTAGCAGGAGTTCAAACCCAACGAACACAGCCCGGAGACCCCTGAGGCAAAAACGGCTTCTGACGAACAATAGGCGCTTGCTGTGGAACACCTATCCCAAGTGGGGGTAGCCAGCTCAACAAAATGCCACACACCCAGGTGTAAGAAACAACATTGCCCAGCCATGGTCTAAGCCCCTCACCTCGTCCCTGTGCTTTGGGGAGCCGGAGGGAAAGCCGAGTCCCACGGCCCTGAGACCCCTTTTCAAAAAGCCGGCTTCCCACGGAAACAGTTTTCCTGAGGTGCAGACCCTCTCATAAGTGGTTGTGGCAAGGTAAAGCAAATGCCCTCCACTTCTCTGGAAGAAACCACAGTGCCCAGCCATGTTCTAAGCCCTCCCATCCTCCCTGGGCTTCTGGCAGCAGGAGTGAAAAGAGAGGAGCAGAGCACTGGGACCCGTTTGACAAAAACCGGCTTCCCACGGGAAAGTCTTTCTCCACGGGCAGACATGCTCCCAGGTGCCTGTGGCAAGGGGAAGGAAATGCCATACACTGACCTGGAAGAGACCACAGGGCCCAGGCACAGTATGAACCCTTCCCTCACCCCGGCGGTTTTGCTAGCAGGAGTTCAACCCCAACGAACACAGCCCGGAGACCCCTGAGGCAAAAACGGCTTCTGACGAACAATAGGCGCTTGCTGTGGAACACCTATCCCAAGTGGGGGAAGCCAGCTCAACAAAATGCCACACACCCAGGTGTAAGAAACAACATTGCCCAGCCATGGTCTAAGCCCCTCACCTCGTCCCTGTGCTTTGGGGAGCCGGAGGGACAGCCGAGGCACACGGCCCTGAGACCCCTTTGCAAAAAGCCGGCTTCCCACGGAAACAGTTTTCCTGAGGTGCAGACCCTATCCCAAGTGGTTGTGGCAAGGTAAAGCAAATGCCCTCCACTTCTCTGGAAGAAACCACAGTGCCCAGCCATGTTCTAAGCCCTCCCATCCTCCCTGGGCTTCTGGCGGAAGGAGTGAAAAGAGAGGAGCAGAGCACTGGGACCCGTTTGACAAAACCCGGCTTCCCACGGGAAAGTCTTTCTCCACGGGCAGACATGCTCCCAGGTGCCTGTGGCAAGGGGAAGGAAATGCCATACACTGACCTGGAAGAGACCACAGGGCCCAGGCACAGTCTGAACCCTTCGCTCAACCCGGCGGTTTTGCTAGCAGGAGTTCAACCCCAACGAACACAGCCCGGAGACCCCTGAGGCAAAAACGGCTTCTCACGAACAATAGGCACTTGCTGTGGAACACCTATCCCAAGTGGGGGTAGCCAGCTCAACAAAATGCCACACACCCAGGTGTAAGAAACAACATTGCCCAGCCATGGTCTAAGCCCCTCACCTCGTCCCTGTGCTTTGGGGCGCCGGAGGGACAGCCGAGGCCGATGGCCCTGAGTCCCCTTTGCAAAAAGCCGGCTTCCCATGGAAACAGTTTTCCTGAGGTGCAGCCCCTCTCACAAGTGGTTGTGGCAAGGTAAAGCAAATGCCCTCCACTTCTCTGGAAGAAACCACAGTGCCCAGCCATGTTCTAAGCCCTCCCATCCTCCCTGGGCTTCTGGCAGCAGGAGTGAAAAGAGAGGAGCAGAGCACTGGGACCCGTTTGACAAAAACCGGCTTCCCACGGGAAAGTCTTTCTCCACGTGCAGACATGCTCCCAGGTGCCTGTGGCAAGGGGAAGGAAATGCCATACACTGACCTGGAAGAGACCACAGGGCCCAGGCACAGTATGAACCCTTCCCTCACCCCGGCGGTTTTGCTAGCAGGAGTTCAACCCCAACGAACACAGCCCGGAGACCCCTGAGGCAAAAACGGCTTCTGACGAACAATAGGCGCTTGCTGTGGAACACCTATCCCAAGTGGGGGTAGCCAGCTCAACAAAATGCCACACACCCAGGTGTAAGAAACAACATTGCCCAGCCATGGTCTAAGCCCCTCACCTCGTCCCTGTGCTTTGGGGAGCCGGAGGGACAGCCGAGGCGCACGGCCCTGAGACCCCTTTGCAAAAAGCCGGCTTCCCACGGAAACAGTTTTCCTGAGGTGCAGACCCTCTCACAAGTGGTTGTGGCAAGGTAAAGCAAATGCCCTCCACTTCTCTGGAAGAAACCACAGTGCCCAGCCATGTTCTAAGCCCTCCCATCCGCCCTGGGCTTCTGGCAGCAGGAGTGAAAAGAGAGGAGCAGAGCACTGGGACCCGTTTGACAGAAACCGGCTTCCCACGGGAAAGTCTTTCTCCACGGGCAGACATGCTCCCAGGTGCCTGTGGCAAGGGGAAGGAAATGCCATACACTGACCTGGAAGAGACCACAGGGCCCAGGCACAGTATGAACCCTTCCCTCACCCCGGCGGTTTTGCTAGCAGGAGTTCAACCCCAACGAACACAGCCCGGAGACCCCTGAGGCAAAAACGGCTTCTGACGAAAAATAGGCGCTTGCTGTGGAACACTTATCCCAAGTGGGGGTAGCCAGCTCAACAAAATGCCACACACCCAGGTGTAAGAAACAACATTGCCCAGCCATGGTCTAAGCCCCTCACCTCGTCCCTGTGTATTGGGGAGCCGGAGGGACAGCCGAGGCCCACGGCCCTGAGACCCCTTTGCAAAAAGCCGGCTTCCCACGGAAACAGTTTTCCTGAGGTGCAGCCCCTCTCACAAGTGGTTGTGGCAAGGTAAAGCAAATGCCCTCCACTTCTCTGGAAGAAACCACAGTGCCCAGCCATGTTCTAAGCCCTCCCATCCTCCCTGGGCTTCTGGCAGCAGGAGTGAAAAGAGAGGAGCAGAGCACTGGGACCCGTTTGACAAAAACCGGCTTCCCACGGGAAAGTCTTTCTCCACGGGCAGACATGCTCCCAGGTGCCTGTGGCAAGGGGAAGGAAATGCCATACACTGACCTGGAAGAGACCACAGGGCCCAGGCACAGTATGAACCCTTCCCTCACCCCGGCGGTTTTGCTAGCAGGAGTTCAACCCCAGCGAACACAGCCCGGAGACCCCTGAGACAAAAACGGCTTCTGACGAAAAATAGGCGCTTGCTGTTGAACACTTATCCCAAGTGGGGGTAGCCAGCTCGAAAAAATGCCACACACCCAGGTGTAAGAAACAACATTGCCCAGCCATGGTCTAAGCCCCTCACCTCGTCCCTGTGTATTGGGGAGCCGGAGGGACAGCCGAGGCCCACGGCCCTGAGACCCCTTTGCAAAAAGCCGGCTTCCCACGGAAACAGTTTTCCTGAGGTGCAGACCCTCTCACAAGGGGTTGTGGCAAGGTAAAGCAAATACCCTCCACTTCTCTGGAAGAAACCACAGTGCCCAGCCATGTTCTAAGCCCTCCCATCCTCCCTGGGCTTCTGGCAGCAGGAGTGAAAAGAGAGGAGCAGAGCACTGGGACCCGTTTGACAAAAACCGGCTTCCCACGGGAAAGTCTTTCTCCACGGGCAGACATGCTCCCAGGTGCCTGTGGCAAGGGGAAGGAAATGCCATACACTGACCTGGAAGAGAACACAGGGCCCAGGCACAGTCTGAACCCTTCGCTCACCCCGGCGGTTTTGCTAGCAGGAGTTCAACCCCAACAAACACAGCCCGGAGACCCCTGAGGCAAAAACGGCTTCTGACGAACAATAGGCGCTTGCTGTGGAACACCTATCCCAAGTGGGGGTAGCCAGCTCAACAAAATGCCACACACCCAGGTGTAAGAAACAACATTGCCCAGCCATGGTCTAAGCCCCTCACCTCGTCCCTGTGCTTTGGGGAGCCGGAGGGACAGCCGAGGCCTATGGCCCTGATTCCCCTTTGCAAATAGCCGGCTTCCCATGGAAACAGTTTTCCTGAGGTGCAGACCCTCTCACAAGTGGTTGTGGCAAGGTAAAGCAAATGCCCTCCACTTCTCTGAAGAAACCACAGTGCCCAGCCATGTTCTAAGCCCTCCCATCCTCCCTGGGCTTCTGGCAGCAGGAGTGAAAAGAGAGGAGCAGAGCACTGGGACCCGTTTGACCAAAACCGTCTTCCCACGGGAAAGTCTTTCTCCACGTGCAGACATGCTCCCAGGTGCCTGTGGCAAGGGGAAGGAAATGCCATACACTGACCTGGAAGAGACCACAGGGCCCAGGCACAGTCTGAACCCTTCCCTCACCCCGGCGGTTTTGCTAGAAGGAGTTCAACCCCAACGAACACAGCCCGGAGACCCCTGAGGCAAAAACGCCTTCTGACGAACAATAGGCGCTTGCTGTGGAACACCTATCCCAAGTGGGGGTAGCCAGGTCAACAAAATGCCACACACCCAGGTGTAAGAAACAACATTGCCCAGCCATGGTCTAAGCCCCTCACCTCGTCCCTGTGCTTTGGGGAGCCGGAGGGACAGCCGAGGCCGATGGCCCTGAGACCCCTTTGCAAAAAGCCAGCTTCCCATGGAAACAGTTTTCCTGAGGTGCAGACCCTCTCACAAGGGGTTGTGCCAAGGTAAAGCAAATGCCCTCCACTTCTCTGGAAGAAACCACAGTGCCCAGCCATGTTCTAAGCCCTCCCATCCTCCCTGGGCTTCTGGCAGCAGGAGTGAAAAGAGAGGAGCAGAGCACTGGGACCCGTTTGACAAAAACCGGCTTCCCACGGGAAAGTCTTTCTCCACGTGCAGACATGCTCCCAGGTGCCTGTGGCAAGGGGAAGGAAATGCCATACACTGACCTGGAAGAGACCACAGGGCCCAGGCACAGTCTGAACGCTTCACTCAACCCGGCGGTTTTGCTAGCAGGAGTTCAACCCCAACGAACACAGCCCGGAGACCCCTGAGGCAAAAACGGCTTCTGACGAACAATAGGCGCTTGCTGTGGAACACCTATCCCAAGTGGGGGTAGCCAGGTCAACAAAATGCCACACACCCAGGTGTAAGAAACAACATTGCCCAGCCATGGTCTAAGCCCCTCACCTCGTCCCTGTGCTTTGGGGAGCCAGAGGGAAAGCCGAGGCCCACGGCCCTGAGACCCCTTTGCAAAAAGCCGGCTTCCCACGGAAACAGTTTTCCTGAGGTGCAGACCCTCTCATAAGTGGTTGTGGCAAGGTAAAGCAAATGCCCTCCACTTCTCTGGAAGAAACCACAGTGCCCAGCCATGTTCTAAGCCCTCCCATCCTCCCTGGGCTTCTGGCAGCAGGAGTGAAAAGAGAGGAGCAGAGCACTGGGACCCGTTTGACAAAAACCGGCTTCCCACGGGAAAGTCTTTCTCCACGGGCAGACATGCTCCCAGGTGCCTGTGGCAAGGGGAAGGAAATGCCATACACTGACCTGGAAGAGACCACAGGGCCCAGGCACAGTCTGAACCCTTCGCTCAACCCGGCGGTTTTGCTAGCAGGAGTTCAACCCCAACGAACACAGCCCGGAGACCCCTGAGGCAAAAACGGCTTCTGACGAACAATAGGCGCTTGCTGTGGAACACCTATCCCAAGTGGGGGTAGCCAGCTCAACAAAATGCCACACACCCAGGTGTAAGAAACAACATTGCCCAGCCATGGTCTAAGCCCCTCACCTCGTCCCTGTGCTTTGGGGAGCCGGAGGGACAGCCGAGGCACACGGCCCTGAGACCCCTTTGCAAAAAGCCGGCTTCCCACGGAAACAGTTTTCCTGAGGTGCAGACCCTATCCCAAGTGGTTGTGGCAAGGTAAAGCAAATGCCCTCCACTTCTCTGGAAGAAACCACAGTGCCCAGCCATGTTCTAAGCCCTCCCATCCTCCCTGGGCTTCTGGCGGAAGGAGTGAAAAGAGAGGAGCAGAGCACTGGGACCCGTTTGACAGAAACCGGCTTCCCACGGGAAAGTCTTTCTCCACGGGCAGACATGCTCCCAGGTGCCTGTGGCAAGGGGAAGGAAATGCCATACACTGACCTGAAAGAGACCACAGGGCCGAGGCACAGTCTGAACCCTTCCCTCACCCCGGCGGTTTTGCTAGCAGGAGTTCAACCCCAACGAACACAGCCCGGAGACCCCTGAGGCAAAAACGGCTTCCGACGAACAATAGGTGCTTGCTGTGGAACACCTATCCCAAGTGGGGGTAGCCAGGTGAACAAAATGCCACACACCCAGGTGTAAGAAACAACATTGCCCAGCAATGGTCTAAGCCCCTCACCTCGTCCCTGTGCTTTGGGGAGCCGGAGGGACACCCGAGGCCGATGGCCCTGAGACCCCTTTGCAAAAAGCCGGCTTCCCATGGAAAGAGTTTTCCTGAGGTGCAGACCCTCTCACAAGTGGTTGTGGCAAGGTAAAGCAAATGCCCTCCACTTCTCTGGAAGAAACCACAGTGCCCAGCCATGTTCTAAGCCGTCCCATCCTCCCTGGGCTTCTGGCAGCAGGAGTGAAAAGAGAGGAGCAGAGCACTGGGACCCGTTTGACAGAAACCGGCTTCCCACGGGAAAGTCTTTCTCCACGGGCAGACATGCTCCCAGGTGCCTGTGGCAAGGGGAAGGAAATGCCATACACTGACCTGGAAGAGACCACAGGGCCAGGCAGTCTGAACCCTTCCCTCAACCCGGCGGTTTTGCTAGCAGGAGTTCAACCCCAACGAACACAGCCCGGAGACCCCTGAGGCAAAAACGGCTTCTGACGAACAATAGGCGCTTGCTGTGGAACACTTATCCCAAGTGGGGGTAGCCAGCTCAACAAAATGCCACACACCCAGGTGTAAGAAACAACATTGCCCAGCCATGGTCTAAGCCCCTCACCTCGTCCCTGTGTATTGGGGAGCCGGAGGGACAGCCGAGGCCCACGGCCCTGAGACCCCTTTGCAAAAAGCCGGCTTCCCACGGAAACAGTTTTCCTGAGGTGCAGCCCCTCTCACAAGTGGTTGTGGCAAGGTAAAGCAAATGCCCTCCACTTCTCTGGAAGAAACCACAGTGCCCAGCCATGTTCTAAGCCCTCCCATCCTCCCTGGGCTTCTGGCAGCAGGAGTGAAAAGAGAGGAGCAGAGCACTGGGACCCGTTTGACAGAAACCGGCTTCCCACGGGAAAGTCTTTCTCCACGGGCAGACATGCTCCCAGGTGCCTGTGGCAAGGGGAAGGAAATGCCATACACTGACCTGGAAGAGACCACAGGGCCCAGGCACAGTATGAACCCTTCCCTCACCCCGGCGGTTTTGCTAGCAGGAGTTCAACCCCAACGAACACAGCCCGGAGACCCCTGAGGCAAAAACGGCTTCTGACGAAAAATAGGCGCTTGCTGTTGAACACTTATCCCAAGTGGGGGTAGCCAGCTCAACAAAATGCCACACACCCAGGTGTAAGAAACAACATTGCCCAGCCATGGTCTAAGCCCCTCACCTCGTCCCTGTGTATTGGGGAGCCGGAGGGACAGCCGAGGCCCACGGCCCTGAGACCCCTTTGCAAAAAGCCGGCTTCCCACGGAAACAGTTTTCCTGAGGTGCAGACCCTCTCACAAGGGGTTGTGGCAAGGTAAAGCAAATACCCTCCACTTCTCTGGAAGAAACCACAGTGCCCAGACATGTTCTAAGCCCTCCCATCCTCCCTGGGCTTCTGGCAGCAGGAGTGAAAAGAGAGGAGCAGAGCACTGGGACCCGTTTGACAAAAACCGGCTTCCCACGGGAAAGTCTTTCTCCACGGGCAGACCTGCTCCCAGGTGCCTGTGGCAAGGGGAAGGAAATGCCATACACTGACCTGGAAGAGAACACAGGGCCCAGGCACAGTCTGAACCCTTCGCTCAACCCGGCGGTTTTGCTAGCAGGAGTTCAACCCCAACAAACACAGCCCGGAGACCCCTGAGGCAAAAACGGCTTCTGACGAACAATAGGCGCTTGCTGTGGAACACCTATCCCAAGTGGGGGTAGCCAGCTCAACAAAATGCCACACACCCAGGTGTAAGAAACAACATTGCCCAGCCATGGTCTAAGCCCCTCACCTCGTCCCTGTGCTTTGGGGAGCCGGAGGGACAGCCGAGGCGCACGGCCCTGAGACCCCTTTGCAAAAAGCCGGCTTCCCACGGAAACAGTTTTCCTGAGGTGCAGACCCTCTCACAAGTGGTTGTGGCAAGGTAAAGCAAATGCCCTCCACTTCTCTGGAAGAAACCACAGTGCCCAGCCATGTTCTAAGCCCTCCCATCCTCCCTGGGCTTCTGGCAGCAGGAGTGAAAAGAGAGGAGCAGAGCACTGGGACCCGTTTGACAGAAACAGGCTTCCCACGGGAAAGTCTTTCTCCACGGGCAGACATGCTCCCAGGTGCCTGTGGCAAGGGGAAGGAAATGCCATACACTGACCTGAAAGAGACCACAGGGCCCAGGCACAGTCTGAAACCTTCCCTCACCCCGGCGGTTTTGCTAGCAGGAGTTCAACCCCAACGAACACAGCCCGGAGACCCCTGAGGCAAAAACGGCTTCCGACGAACAATAGGTGCTTGCTGTGGAACACCTATCCCAAGTGGGGGTAGCCAGCTCAACAAAATGCCACACACCCAGGTGTAAGAAACAACATTGCCCAGCAATGGTCTAAGCCCCTCACCTCGTCCCTGTGCTTTGGGGAGCCGGAGGGACACCCGAGGCCTATGGCCCTGATTCCCCTTTGCTAATAGCCGGCTTCCCATGGAAACAGTTTTCCTGAGGTGCAGACCCTCTCACAAGTGGTTGTGGCAAGGTAAAGCAAATGCCCTCCACTTCTCTGAAGAAACCACAGTGCCCAGCCATGTTCTAAGCCCTCCCATCCTCCCTGGGCTTCTGGCAGCAGGAGTGAAAAGAGAGGAGCAGAGCACTGGGACCCGTTTGACAAAAACCGTCTTCCCACGGGAAAGTCTTTCTCCACGTGCAGACATGCTCCCAGGTGCCTGTGGCAAGGGGAAGGAAATGCCATACACTGACCTGGAAGAGACCACAGGGCCCAGGCACAGTCTGAACTCTTCCCTCACCCCGGCGGTTTTGCTAGAAGGAGTTCAACCCCAACGAACACAGCCCGGAGACCCCTGAGGCAAAAACGGCTTCTGACGAACAATAGGCGCTTGCTGTGGAACACCTATCCCAAGTGGGGGTAGCCAGGTCAACAAAATGCCACACACCCAGGTGTAAGAAACAACATTGCCCAGCCATGGTCTAAGCCCCTCACCTCGTCCCTGTGCTTTGGGGAGCCGGAGGGACAGCCGAGGCCGATGGCCCTGAGACCCCTTTGCAAAAAGCCAGCTTCCCATGGAAACAGTTTTCCTGAGGTGCAGACCCTCTCACAAGTGGTTGTGCCAAGGTAAAGCAAATGCCCTCCACTTCTCTGGAAGAAACCACAGTGCCCAGCCATGTTCTAAGCCCTCCCATCCTCCCTGGGCTTCTGGCAGCAGGAGTCAAAAGAGAGGAGCAGAGCACTGGGACCCGTTTGACAAAAACCGGCTTCCCACGGGAAAGTCTTTCTCCACGTGCAGACATGCTCCCAGGTGCCTGTGGCAAGGGGAAGGAAATGCCATACACTGACCTGGAAGAGACCACAGGGCCCAGGCACAGTCTGAACGCTTCACTCAACCCGGCGGTTTTGCTAGCAGGAGTTCAACCCCAACGAACACAGCCCGGAGACCCCTGAGGCAAAAACGGCTTCTGACGAACAATAGGCGCTTGCTGTGGAACACCTATCCCAAGTGGGGGTAGCCAGCTCAACAAAATGCCACACACCCAGGTGTAAGAAACAACATTGCCCAGCCATGGTCTAAGCCCCTCACCTCGTCCCTGTGCTTTGGGGAGCCAGAGGGAAAGCCGTGGCCCACGGCCCTGAGACCCCTTTTCAAAAAGCCGGCTTCCCACAGAAACAGTTTTCCTGAGGTGCAGACCCTCTCATAAGTGGTTGTGGCAAGGTAAAGCAAATGCCCTCCACTTCTCTGGAAGAAACCACAGTGCCCAGCCATGTTCTAAGCCCTCCCATCCTCCCTGGGCTTCTGGCAGCAGGAGTGAAAAGAGAGGAGCAGAGCACTGGGACCCGTTTGACAGAAACCGGCTTCCCACGGGAAAGTCTTTCTCCACGGGCAGACATGCTCCCAGGTGCCTGTGGCAAGGGGAAGGAAATGCCATACACTGACCTGGAAGAGACCACAGGGCCCAGGCACAGTCTGAACCCTTCGCTCAACCCGGCGGTTTTGCTAGCAGGAGTTCAACCCCAACGAACACAGCCCGGAGACCCCTGAGGCAAAAACGGCTTCTGACGAACAATAGGCGCTTGCTGTGGAACACCTATCCCAAGTGGGGGTAGCCAGCTCAACAAAATGCCACACACCCAGGTGTAAGAAACAACATTGCCCAGCCATGGTCTAAGCCCCTCACCTCGTCCCTGTGCTTTGGGGAGCCGGAGGGACAGCCGAGGCACACGGCCCTGAGACCCCTTTGCAAAAAGCCGGCTTCCCACGGAAACAGTTTTCCTGAGGTGCAGACCCTATCCCAAGTGGTTGTGGCAAGGTAAAGCAAATGCCCTCCACTTCTCTGGAAGAAACCACAGTGCCCAGCCATGTTCTAAGCCCTCCCATCCTCCCTGGGCTTCTGGCGGAAGGAGTGAAAAGAGAGGAGCAGAGCACTGGGACCCGTTTGACAGAAACCGGCTTCCCACGGGAAAGTCTTTCTCCACGGGCAGACATGCTCCCAGGTGCCTGTGGCAAGGGGAAGGAAATGCCATACACTGACCTGAAAGAGACCACAGGGCCCAGGCACAGTCTGAACCCTTCCCTCAACCCGGCGGTTTTGCTAGCAGGAGTTCAACCCCAACGAACACAGCCCGGAGACCCCTGAGGCAAAAACTGCTTCCGACGAACAATAGGTGCTTGCTGTGGAACACCTATCCCAAGTGGGGGTAGCCAGGTCAACAAAATGCCACACACCCAGGTGTAAGAAACAACATTGCCCAGCAATGGTCTAAGCCGCTAACCTCGTCCCTGTGCTTTGGGGAGCCGGAGGGACAGCCGAGGCCGATGGCCCTGAGACCCCTTTGCAAAAAGCCGGCTTCCCATGGAAACAGTTTTCCTGAGGTGCAGACCCTCTCACAAGTGGTTGTGGCAAGGTAAAGCAAATGCCCTCCACTTCTCTGGAAGAAACCACAGTGCCCAGACATGTTCTAAGCCGTCCCATCCTCCCTGGGCTTCTGGCAGCAGGAGTGAAAAGAGAGGAGCAGAGCACTGGGACCCGTTTGACAGAAACCGGCTTCCCACGGGAAAGTCTTTCTCCACGGGCAGACATGCTCCCAGGTGCCTGTGGCAAGGGGAAGGAAATGCCATACACTGACTTGGAAGAGACCACAGGGCCAGGCAGTCTTAACCCTTCCCTCAACCCGGCGGTTTTGCTAGCAGGAGTTCAACCCCAACGAACACAGCCCGGAGACCCCTGAGGCAAAAACGGCTTCTGACGAACAATAGGCGCTTGCTGTGGAACACTTATCCCAAGTGGGGGTAGCCAGCTCAACAAAATGCCACACACCCAGGTGTAAGAAACAACATTGCCCAGCCATGGTCTAAGCCCCTCACCTCGTCCCTGTGCTTTGGGGAACCGGAGGGACAGCCGAGGCCCACGGCCCTGAGACCCCTTTGCAAAAAGCCGGCTTCCCACGGAGACAGTTTTCCTGAGGTGTAGAACCTCTCACAAGTGGTTGTGGCAAGGTAAAGCAAATGCCCTCCACTTCTCTGGAAGAAACCACAGTGCCCAGCCATGTTCTAAGCCCTCCCATCCGCCCTGGGCTTCTGGCAGCAGGAGTGAAAAGAGAGGAGCAGAGCACTGGAACCCGTTTGACAAAACCCGGCTTCCCTCGGGAAAGTCTTTCTCCACGGGCAGACATGCTCCCAGGTGCCTGTGGCAAGGGGAAGGAAATGCCATACACTGACCTGGAAGAGACCACAGGGCCCAGGCACAGTCTGAACCCTTCCCTCACCCCGGCGGTTTTGCTAGCAGGAGTTCAACCCCAACGAACACAGCCCGGAGACCCCTGAGGCAAAAACGGCTTCTGACGAACAATAGGTGCTTGTTGTGGAACACCTATCCCAAGTGGGGGTAGCCAGGTAAACAATGCCACACACCCAGGTGTAAGAAACAACATTGCCCAGCCATGGTCTAAGCCCCTCACCTCGTCCCTGTGTATTGGGGAGCCGGAGGGACAGCCGAGGCCCACGGCCCTGAGACCACTTTGCAAAAAGCCGGCTTCCCACGGAAACAGTTTTCCTGAGGTGCAGCCCCTCTCACAAGTGGTTGTGGCAAGGTAAAGCAAATGCCCTCCACTTCTCTGGAAGAAACCACAGTGCCCAGCCATGTTCTAAGCCCTCCCATCCTCCCTGGGCTTCTGGCAGCAGGAGTCAAAAGAGAGGAGCAGAGCACTGGGACCCGTTTGACAAAACCCGGCTTCCCACGGGAAAGTCTTTCTCCACGTGCAGACATGCTCCCAGGTGCCTGTGGCAAGGGGAAGGAAATGCCATACACTGACCTGGAAGAGACCACAGGGCCCAGGCACAGTATGAACCCTTCCCTCACCCCGGCGGTTTTGCTAGCAGGAGTTCAACCCCAACGAACACAGCCCGGAGACCCCTGACGCAAAAACGGCTTCTGACGAAAAATAGGCGCTTGCTGTTGAACACTTATCCCAAGTGGGGGTAGCCAGCTCAACAAAATGCCACACACCCAGGTGTAAGAAACAACATTGCCCAGCCATGGTCTAAGCCCCTCACCTCGTCCCTGTGTATTGGGGAGCCGGAGGGACAGCCGAGGCCCACGGCCCTGAGACCCCTTTGCAAAAAGCCGGCTTCCCACGGAAACAGTTTTCCTGAGGTGCAGACCCTCTCACAAGGGGTTGTGGCAAGGTAAAGCAAATACCCTCCACTTCTCTGGAAGAAACCACAGTGCCCAGCCATGTTCTAAGCCCTCCCATCCGCCCTGGGCTTCTGGCAGCAGGAGTGAAAAGAGAGGAGCAGAGCACTGGGACCCGTTTGACAGAAACCGGCTTCCCACGGGAAAGTCTTTCTCCACGGGCAGACATGCTCCCAGGTGCCTGTGGCAAGGGGAAGGAAATGCCATACACTGACCTGGAAGAGACCACAGGGCCCAGGCACAGTATGAACCCTTCCCTCACCCCGGCGGTTTTGCTAGCAGGAGTTCAACCCCAACGAACACAGCCCGGAGACCCCTGAGGCAAAAACGGCTTCTGACGAAAAATAGGCGCTTGCTGTTGAACACTTATCCCAAGTGGGGGTAGCCAGCTCAACAAAATGCCACACACCCAGGTGTAAGAAACAACATTGCCCAGCCATGGTCTAAGCCCCTCACCTCGTCCCTGTGTATTGGGGAGCCGGAGGGACAGCCGAGGCCCACGGCCCTGAGACCCCTTTGCAAAAAGCCGGCTTCCCACGGAAACAGTTTTCCTGAGGTGCAGACCCTATCCCAAGTGGTTGTGGCAAGGTAAAGCAAATGCCCTCCACTTCTCTGGAAGAAACCACAGTGCCCAGCCATGTTCTAAGCCCTCCCATCCTCCCTGGGCTTCTGGCGGAAGGAGTGAAAAGAGAGGAGCAGAGCACTGGGACCCGTTTGACAGAAACCGGCTTCCCACGGGAAAGTCTTTCTCCACGTGCAGACATGCTCCCAGGTGCCTGTGGCAAGGGGAAGGAAATGCCATACACTGACCTGAAAGAGACCACAGGGCCCAGGCACAGTCTGAAACCTTCCCTCACCCCGGCGGTTTTGCTAGCAGGAGTTCAACCCCAACGAACACAGCCCGGAGACCCCTGAGGCAAAAACGGCTTCCGACGAACAATAGGTGCTTGCTGTGGAACACCTATCCCAAGTGGGGGTAGCCAGCTCAACAAAATGCCACACACCCAGGTGTAAGAAACAACATTGACCAGCAATGGTCTAAGCCCCTCACCTCGTCCCTGTGCTTTGGGGAGCCGGAGGGACACCCGAGGCCTATGGCCCTGATTCCCCTTTGCAAATAGCCGGCTTCCCATGGAAACAGTTTTCCTGAGGTGCAGACCCTCTCACAAGTGGTTGTGGCAAGGTAAAGCAAATGCCCTCCACTTCTCTGAAGAAACCACAGTGCCCAGCCATGTTCTAAGCCCTCCCATCCTCCCTGGGCTTCTGGCAGCAGGAGTGAAAAGAGAGGAGCAGAGCACTGGGACCCGTTTGACCAAAACCGTCTTCCCACGGGAAAGTCTTTCTCCACGTGCAGACATGCTCCCAGGTGCCTGTGGCAAGGGGAAGGAAATGCCATACACTGACCTGGAAGAGACCACAGGGCCCAGGCACAGTCTGAACCCTTCCCTCACCCCGGCGGTTTTGCTAGAAGGAGTTCAACCCCAAGGAACACAGCCCGGAGACCCCTGAGGCAAAAACGGCTTCTGACGAACAATAGGCGCTTGCTGTGGAACACCTATCCCAAGTGGGGGTAGCCAGGTCAACAAAATGCCACACACCCAGGTGTAAGAAACAACATTGCCCAGCCATGGTCTAAGCCCCTCACCTCGTCCCTGTGCTTTGGGGAGCCGGAGGGACAGCCGAGGCCGATGGCCCTGAGACCCCTTTGCAAAAAGCCAGCTTCCCATGGAAACAGTTTTCCTGAGGTGCAGACCCTCTCACAAGTGGTTGTGCCAAGGTAAAGCAAATGCCCTCCACTTCTCTGGAAGAAACCACAGTGCCCAGCCATGTTCTAAGCCCTCCCATCCTCCCTGGGCTTCTGGCAGCAGGAGTGAAAAGAGAGGAGCAGAGCACTGGGACCCGTTTGACAAAAACCGGCTTCCCACGGGAAAGTCTTTCTCCACGTGCAGACATGCTCCCAGGTGCCTGTGGCAAGGGGAAGGAAATGCCATACACTGACCTGGAAGAGACCCCAGGGCCCAGGCACAGTCTGAACGCTTCACTCAACCCGGCGGTTTTGCTAGCAGGAGTTCAACCCCAACGAACACAGCCCGGAGACCCCTGAGGCAAAAACGGCTTCTGACGAACAATAGGCGCTTGCTGTGGAACACCTATCCCAAGTGGGGGTAGCCAGGTCAACAAAATGCCACACACCCAGGTGTAAGAAACAACATTGCCCAGCCATGGTCTAAGCCCCTCACCTCGTCCCTGTGCTTTGGGGAGCCAGAGGGAAAGCCGAGGCCCACGGCCCTGAGACCCCTTTTCAAAAAGCCGGCTTCCCACAGAAACAGTTTTCCTGAGGTGCAGACCCTCTCATAAGTGGTTGTGGCAAGGTAAAGCAAATGCCCTCCACTTCTCTGGAAGAAACCACAGTGCCCAGCCATGTTCTAAGACCTCCCATCCTCCCTGGGCTTCTGGCAGCAGGAGTGAAAAGAGAGGAGCAGAGCACTGGGACCCGTTTGACAAAAACCGGCTTCCCACGGGAAAGTCTTTCTCCACGGGCAGACATGCTCCCAGGTGCCTGTGGCAAGGGGAAGGAAATGCCATACACTGACCTGGAAGAGACCACAGGGCCCAGGCACAGTCTGAACCCTTCGCTCAACCCGGCGGTTTTGCTAGCAGGAGTTCAACCCCAACGAACACAGCCCGGAGACCCCTGAGGCAAAAACGGCTTCTGACGAACAATAGGCGCTTGCTGTGGAACACCTATCCCAAGTGGGGGTAGCCAGCTCAACAAAATGCCACACACCCAGGTGTAAGAAACAACATTGCCCAGCCATGGTCTAAGCCCCTCACCTCGTCCCTGTGCTTTGGGGAGCCGGAGGGACAGCCGAGGCACACGGCCCTGAGACCCCTTTGCAAAAAGCCGGCTTCCCACGGAAACAGTTTTCCTGAGGTGCAGACCCTATCCCAAGTGGTTGTGGCAAGGTAAAGCAAATGCCCTCCACTTCTCTGGAAGAAACCACAGTGCCCAGCCATGTTCTAAGCCCTCCCATCCTCCCTGGGCTTCTGGCGGAAGGAGTGAAAAGAGAGGAGCAGAGCACTGGGACCCGTTTGACAGAAACCGGCTTCCCACGGGAAAGTCTTTCTCCACGTGCAGAAATGCTCCCAGGTGCCTGTGGCAAGGGGAAGGAAATGCCATACACTGACCTGAAAGAGACCACAGGGCCCAGGCACAGTCTGAAACCTTCCCTCACCCCGGCGGTTTTGCTAGCAGGAGTTCAACCCCAACGAACACAGCCCGGAGACCCCTGAGGCAAAAACGGCTTCCGACGAACAATAGGTGCTTGCTGTGGAACACCTATCCCAAGTGGGGGTAGCCAGCTCAACAAAATGCCACACACCCAGGTGTAAGAAACAACATTGCCCAGCAATGGTCTAAGCCCCTCACCTCGTCCCTGTGCTTTGGGGAGCCGGAGGGACACCCGAGGCCTATGGCCCTGATTCCCCTTTGCAAATAGCCGGCTTCCCATGGAAACAGTTTTCCTGAGGTGCAGACCCTCTCACAAGTGGTTGTGCCAAGGTAAAGCAAATGCCCTCCACTTCTCTGGAAGAAACCACAGTGCCCAGCCATGTTCTAAGCCCTCCCATCCTCCCTGGGCTTCTGGCAGCAGGAGTGAAAAGAGAGGAGCAGAGCACTGGGACCCGTTTGACCAAAACCGTCTTCCCACGGGAAAGTCTTTCTCCACGTGCAGACATGCTCCCAGGTGCCTGTGGCAAGGGGAAGGAAATGCCATACACTGACCTGGAAGAGACCACAGGGCCCAGGCACAGTCTGAACCCTTCCCTCACCCCGGCGGTTTTTCTAGAAGGAGTTCGACCCCAAGGAACACAGCCCGGAGACCCCTGAGGCAAAAACGGCTTCTGACGAACAATAGGCGCTTGCTGTGGAACACCTATCCCAAGTGGGGGTAGCCAGGTCAACAAAATGCCACACACCCAGGTGTAAGAAACAACATTGCCCAGCCATGGTCTAAGCCCCTCACCTCGTCCCTGTGCTTTGGGGAGCCGGAGGGACAGCCGAGGCCGATGGCCCTGAGACCCCTTTGCAAAAAGCCAGCTTCCCATGGAAACAGTTTTCCTGAGGTGCAGACCCTCTCACAAGTGGTTGTGCCAAGGTAAAGCAAATGCCCTCCACTTCTCTGGAAGAAACCACAGTGCCCAGCCATGTTCTAAGACCTCCCATCCTCCCTGGGCTTCTGGCAGCAGGAGTGAAAAGAGAGGAGCAGAGCACTGGGACCCGTTTGACAAAAACCGGCTTCCCACGGGAAAGTCTTTCTCCACGTGCAGACATGCTCCCAGGTGCCTGTGGCAAGGGGAAGGAAATGCCATACACTGACCTGGAAGAGACCACAGGGCCCAGGCACAGTCTGAACGCTTCACTCAACCCGGCGGTTTTGCTAGCAGGAGTTCAACCCCAACGAACACAGCCCGGAGACCCCTGAGGCAAAAACGGCTTCTGACGAACAATAGGCGCTTGCTGTGGAACACCTATCCCAAGTGGGGGTAGCCAGCTCAACAAAATGCCACACACCCAGGTGTAAGAAACAACATTGCCCAGCCATGGTCTAAGCCCCTCACCTCGTCCCTGTGCTTTGGGGAGCCAGAGGGAAAGCCGAGGCCCACGGCCCTGAGACCCCTTTTCAAAAAGCCGGCTTCCCACAGAAACAGTTTTCCTGAGGTGCAGACCCTCTCATAAGTGGTTGTGGCAAGGTAAAGCAAATGCCCTCCACTTCTCTGGAAGAAACCACAGTGCCCAGCCATGTTCTAAGACCTCCCATCCTCCCTGGGCTTCTGGCAGCAGGAGTGAAAAGAGAGGAGCAGAGCACTGGGACCCGTTTGACAAAAACCGGCTTCCCACGGGAAAGTCTTTCTCCACGGGCAGACATGCTCCCAGGTGCCTGTGGCAAGGGGAAGGAAATGCCATACACTGACCTGGAAGAGACCACAGGGCCCAGGCACAGTCTGAACCCTTCGCTCAACCCGGCGGTTTTGCTAGCAGGAGTTCAACCCCAACGAACACAGCCCGGAGACCCCTGAGGCAAAAACGGCTTCTGACGAACAATAGGCGCTTGCTGTGGAACACCTATCCCAAGTGGGGGTAGCCAGCTCAACAAAATGCCACACACCCAGGTGTAAGAAACAACATTGCCCAGCCATGGTCTAAGCCCCTCACCTCGTCCCTGTGCTTTGGGGAGCCGGAGGGACAGCCGAGGCACACGGCCCTGAGACCCCTTTGCAAAAAGCCGGCTTCCCACGGAAACAGTTTTCCTGAGGTGCAGACCCTATCCCAAGTGGTTGTGGCAAGGTAAAGCAAATGCCCTCCACTTCTCTGGAAGAAACCACAGTGCCCAGCCATGTTCTAAGCCCTCCCATCCTCCCTGGGCTTCTGGCGGAAGGAGTGAAAAGAGAGGAGCAGAGCACTGGGACCCGTTTGACAGAAACCGGCTTCCCACGGGAAAGTCTTTCTCCACGGGCAGACATGCTCCCAGGTGCCTGTGGCAAGGGGAAGGAAATGCCATACACTGACCTGAAAGAGACCACACGGCCCAGGCACAGTCTGAACCCTTCCCTCACCCCGGCAGTTTTGCTAGCAGGAGTTCAACCCCAACGAACACAGCCCGGAGACCCCTGAGGCAAAAACGGCTTCCGACGAACAATAGGTGCTTGCTGTGGAACACCTATCCCAAGTGGGGGTAGCCAGCTCAACAAAATGCCACACACCCAGGTGTAAGAAACAACATTGCCCAGCAATGGTCTAAGCCCCTCACCTCGTCCCTGTGCTTTGGGGAGCCGGAGGGACACCCGAGGCCGATGGCCCTGAGACCCCTTTGCAAAAAGCCGGCTTCCCATGGAAACAGTTTTCCTGAGGTGCAGACCCTCTCACAAGTGGTTGTGGCAAGGTAAAGCAAATGCCCTCCACTTCTCTGGAAGAAACCACAGTGCCCAGCCAAGTTCTAAGCCGTCCCATCCTCCCTGGGCTTCTGGCAGCAGGAGTGAAAAGAGAGGAGCAGAGCACTGGGACCCGTTTGACAGAAACCGGCTTCCCACGGGAAAGTCTTTCTCCACGGGCAGACATGCTCCCAGGTGCCTGTGGCAAGGGGAAGGAAATGCCATACACTGACCTGGAAGAGACCACAGGGCCAGGCAGTCTGAACCCTTCCCTCAACCTGGCGGTTTTGCTAGCAGGAGTTCAACCCCAACGAACACAGCCCGGAGACCCTTGAGGCAAAAACGGCTTCTGACGAACAATAGGCGCTTGCTGTGGAACACTTATCCCAAGTGGGGGTAGCCAGCTCAACAAAATGCCACACACCCAGGTGTAAGAAACAACATTGCCCAGCCATGGTCTAAGCCCCTCACCTCGTCCCTGTGCTTTGGGGAACCGGAGGGACAGCCGAGGCCCACGGCCCTGAGACCCCTTTGCAAAAAGCCGGCTTCCCACGGAGACAGTTTTCCTGAGGTGTAGAACCTCTCACAAGTGGTTGTGGCAAGGTAAAGCAAATGCCCTCCACTTCTCTGGAAGAAACCACAGTGCCCAGCCATGTTCTAAGCCCTCCCATCCGCCCTGGGCTTCTGGCAGCAGGAGTGAAAAGAGAGGAGCAGAGCACTGGGACCCGTTTGAAAAAAACCCGGCTTCCCTCGGGAAAGTCTTTCTCCACGGGCAGACATGCTCCCAGGTGCCTGTGGCAAGGGGAAGGAAATGCCATACACTGACCTGGAAGAGACCACAGGGCCCAGGCACAGTCTGAACCCTTCCCTCACCCCGGCGGTTTTGCTAGCAGGAGTTCAACCCCAACGAACACAGCCCGGAGACCCCTGAGGCAAAAACGGCTTCTGACGAACAATAGGTGCTTGTTGTGGAACACCTAACCCAAGTGGGGGTAGCCAGGTAAACAATGCCACACACCCAGGTGTAAGAAACAACATTGCCCAGCCATGGTCTAAGCCCCTCACCTCGTCCCTGTGCTTTGGGGAGCCGGAGGGACAGCCGAGGCCCACGGCCCTGAGACCCCTTTGAAAAAAGCCGGCTTCCCACGGAAACAGTTTTCCTGAGGTGCAGACCCTCTCACAAGGGGTTGTGGCAAGGTAAAGCAAATGCCCTCCACTTCTCTGGAAGAAACCACAGTGCCCAGCCATGTTCTAAGCCCTCCCATCCGCCCTGGGCTTCTGGCAGCAGGAGTGAAAAGAGAGGAGCAGAGCACTGGGACCCGTTTGACAGAAACCGGCTTCCCACGGGAAAGTCTTTCTCCACGGGCAGACATGCTCCCAGGTGCCTGTGGCAAGGGGAAGGAAATGCCATACACTGACCTGGAAGAGACCACAGGGCCCAGGCACAGTATGAACCCTTCCCTCAACCCGGCGGTTTTGCTAGCAGGAGTTCAAACCCAACGAACACAGCCCGGAGACCCCTGAGGCAAAAACGGCTTCTGACGAACAATAGGCGCTTGCTGTGGAACACCTATCCCAAGTGGGGGTAGCCAGCTCAACAAAATGCCACACACCCAGGTGTAAGAAACAACATTGCCCAGCCATGGTCTAAGCCCCTCACCTCGTCCCTGTGCTTTGGGGAGCCGGAGGGAAAGCCGAGTCCCACGGCCCTGAGACCCCTTTTCAAAAAGCCGGCTTCCCACGGAAACAGTTTTCCTGAGGTGCAGACCCTCTCATAAGTGGTTGTGGCAAGGTAAAGCAAATGCCCTCCACTTCTCTGGAAGAAACCACAGTGCCCAGCCATGTTCTAAGCCCTCCCATCCTCCCTGGGCTTCTGGCAGCAGGAGTGAAAAGAGAGGAGCAGAGCACTGGGACCCGTTTGACAAAAACCGGCTTCCCACGGGAAAGTCTTTCTCCACGGGCAGACATGCTCCCAGGTGCCTGTGGCAAGGGGAAGGAAATGCCATACACTGACCTGGAAGAGACCACAGGGCCCAGGCACAGTATGAACCCTTCCCTCACCCCGGCGGTTTTGCTAGCAGGAGTTCAACCCCAACGAACACAGCCCGGAGACCCCTGAGGCAAAAACGGCTTCTGACGAACAATAGGCGCTTGCTGTGGAACACCTATCCCAAGTGGGGGTAGCCAGCTCAACAAAATGCCACACACCCAGGTGTAAGAAACAACATTGCCCAGCCATGGTCTAAGCCCCTCACCTCGTCCCTGTGCTTTGGGGAGCCGGAGGGACAGCCGAGGCACACGGCCCTGAGACCCCTTTGCAAAAAGCCGGCTTCCCACGGAAACAGTTTTCCTGAGGTGCAGACCCTATCCCAAGTGGTTGTGGCAAGGTAAAGCAAATGCCCTCCACTTCTCTGGAAGAAACCACAGTGCCCAGCCATGTTCTAAGCCCTCCCATCCTCCCTGGGCTTCTGGCGGAAGGAGTGAAAAGAGAGGAGCAGAGCACTGGGACCCGTTTGACAAAACCCGGCTTCCCACGGGAAAGTCTTTCTCCACGGGCAGACATGCTCCCAGGTGCCTGTGGCAAGGGGAAGGAAATGCCATACACTGACCTGGAAGAGACCACAGGGCCCAGGCACAGTCTGAACCCTTCGCTCAACCCGGCGGTTTTGCTAGCAGGAGTTCAACCCCAACGAACACAGCCCGGAGACCCCTGAGGCAAAAACGGCTTCTCACGAACAATAGGCACTTGCTGTGGAACACCTATCCCAAGTGGAGGTAGCCAGCTCAACAAAATGCCACACACCCAGGTGTAAGAAACAACATTGCCCAGCCATGGTCTAAGCCCCTCACCTCGTCCCTGTGCTTTGGGGCGCCGGAGGGACAGCCGAGGCCGATGGCCCTGAGTCCCCTTTGCAAAAAGCCGGCTTCCCATGGAAACAGTTTTCCTGAGGTGCAGCCCCTCTCACAAGTGGTTGTGGCAAGGTAAAGCAAATGCCCTCCACTTCTCTGGAAGAAACCACAGTGCCCAGCCATGTTCTAAGCCCTCCCATCCTCCCTGGGCTTCTGGCAGCAGGAGTGAAAAGAGAGGAGCAGAGCACTGGGACCCGTTTGACAGAAACCGGCTTCCCACGGGAAAGTCTTTCTCCACGGGCAGACATGCTCCCAGGTGCCTGTGGCAAGGGGAAGGAAATGCCATACACTGACCTGGAAGAGACCACAGGGCCCAGGCACAGTATGAACCCTTCCCTCACCCCGGCGGTTTTGCTAGCAGGAGTTCAACCCCAACGAACACAGCCCGGAGACCCCTGAGGCAAAAACGGCTTCTGACGAAAAATAGGCGCTTGCTGTTGAACACTTATCCCAAGTGGGGGTAGCCAGCTCAACAAAATGCCACACACCCAGGTGTAAGAAACAACATTGCCCAGGCATGGTCGAAGCCCCTCACCTCGTCCCTGTGTATTGGGGAGCCGGAGGGACAGCCGAGGCCCACGGCCCTGAGACCCCTTTGCAAAAAGCCGGCTTCCCACGGAAACAGTTTTCCTGAGGTGCAGACCCTCTCACAAGGGGTTGTGGCAAGGTAAAGCAAATACCCTCCACTTCTCTGGAAGAAACCACAGTGCCCAGCCATGTTCTAAGCCCTCCCATCCTCCCTGGGCTTCTGGCAGCAGGAGTGAAAAGAGAGGAGCAGAGCACTGGGACCCGTTTGACAAAAACCGGCTTCCCACGGGAAAGTCTTTCTCCACGGGCAGACATGCTCCCAGGTGCCTGTGGCAAGGGGAAGGAAATGGCATACACTGACCTGGAAGAGAACACAGGGCCCAGGCACAGTCTGAACCCTTCGCTCAACCCGGCGGTTTTGCTAGCAGGAGTTCAACCCCAACAAACACAGCCCGGAGACCCCTGAGGCAAAAAAGGCTTCTGACGAACAATAGGCGCTTGCTGTGGAACACCTATCCCAAGTGGGGGTAGCCAGCTCAACAAAATGCCACACACCCAGGTGTAAGAAACAACATTGCCCAGCCATGGTCTAAGCCCCTCACCTCGTCCCTGTGCTTTGGGGAGCCGGAGGGACAGCCGAGGCGCACTGCCCTGAGACCCCTTTGCAAAAAGCCGGCTTCCCACGGAAACAGTTTTCCTGAGGTGCAGACCCTCTCACAAGTGGTTGTGGCAAGGTAAAGCAAATGCCCTCCACTTCTCTGGAAGAAACCACAGTGCCCAGCCATGTTCTAAGCCCTCCCATCCTCCCTGGGCTTCTGGCAGCAGGAGTGAAAAGAGAGGAGCAGAGCACTGGGACCCGTTTGACAGAAACCGGCTTCCCACGGGAAAGTCTTTCTCCACGGGCAGACATGCTCCCAGGTGCCTGTGGCAAGGGGAAGGAAATGCCATACACTGACCTGAAAGAGACCACAGGGCCCAGGCACAGTCTGAAACCTTCCCTCACCCCGGCGGTTTTGCTAGCAGGAGTTCAACCCCAACGAACACAGCCCGGAGACCCCTGAGGCAAAAACGGCTTCCGACGAACAATAGGTGCTTGCTGTGGAACACCTATCCCAAGTGGGGGTAGCCAGCTCAACAAAATGCCACACACCCAGGTGTAAGAAACAACATTGCCCAGCAATGGTCTAAGCCCCTCACCTCGTCCCTGTGCTTTGGGGAGCCGGAGGGACACCCGAGGCCTATGGCCCTGATTCCCCTTTGCAAATAGCCGGCTTCCCATGGAAACAGTTTTCCTGAGGTGCAGACCCTCTCACAAGTGGTTGTGGCAAGGTAAAGCAAATGCCCTCCACTTCTCTGAAGAAACCACAGTGCCCAGCCATGTTCTAAGCCCTCCCATCCTCCCTGGGCTTCTGGCAGCAGGAGTGAAAAGAGAGGAGCAGAGCACTGGGACCCGTTTGACAAAAACCGTCTTCCCACGGGAAAGTCTTTCTCCACGTGCAGACATGCTCCCAGGTGCCTGTGGCAAGGGGAAGGAAATGCCATACACTGACCTGGAAGAGACCACAGGGCCCAGGCACAGTCTGAACCCTTCCCTCACCCCGGCGGTTTTGCTAGAAGGAGTTCAACCCCAACGAACACAGCCCGGAGACCCCTGAGGCAAAAACGGCTTCTGACGAACAATAGGCGCTTGCTGTGGAACACCTATCCCAAGTGGGGGTAGCCAGGTCAACAAAATGCCACACACCCAGGTGTAAGAAACAACATTGCCCAGCCATGGTCTAAGCCCCTCACCTCGTCCCTGTGCTTTGGGGAGCCGGAGGGACAGCCGAGGCCGATGGCCCTGAGACCCCTTTGCAAAAAGCCAGCTTCCCATGGAAACAGTTTTCCTGAGGTGCAGACCCTCTCACAAGTGGTTGTGCCAAGGTAAAGCAAATGCCCTCCACTTCTCTGGAAGAAACCACAGTGCCCAGCCATGTTCTAAGCCCTCCCATCCTCCCTGGGCTTCTGGCAGCAGGAGTGAAAAGAGAGGAGCAGAGCACTGGGACCCGTTTGACAAAAACCGGCTTCCCACGGGAAAGTCTTTCTCCACGTGCAGACATGCTCCCAGGTGCCTGTGGCAAGGGGAAGGAAATGCCATACACTGACCTGGAAGAGACCCCAGGGCCCAGGCACAGTCTGAACGCTTCACTCAACCCGGCGGTTTTGCTAGCAGGAGTTCAACCCCAACGAACACAGCCCGGAGACCCCTGAGGCAAAAACGGCTTCTGACGAACAATAGGCGCTTGCTGTGGAACACCTATCCCAAGTGGGGGTAGCCAGGTCAACAAAATGCCACACACCCAGGTGTAAGAAACAACATTGCCCAGCCATGGTCTAAGCCCCTCACCTCGTCCCTGTGCTTTGGGGAGCCAGAGGGAAAGCCGAGGCCCACGGCCCTGAGACCCCTTTTCAAAAAGCCGGCTTCCCACAGAAAAAGTTTTCCTGAGGTGCAGACCCTCTCATAAGTGGTTGTGGCAAGGTAAAGCAAATGCCCTCCACTTCTCTGGAAGAAACCACAGTGCCCAGCCATGTTCTAAGCCCTCCCATCCTCCCTGGGCTTCTGGCAGCAGGAGTGAAAAGAGAGGAGCAGAGCACTGGGACCCGTTTGACAAAAACCGGCTTCCCACGGGAAAGTCTTTCTCCACGGGCAGACATGCTCCCAGGTGCCTGTGGCAAGGGGAAGGAAATGCCATACACTGACCTGGAAGAGACCACAGGGCCCAGGCACAGTCTGAACCCTTCGCTCAACCCGGCGGTTTTGCTAGCAGGAGTTCAACCCCAACGAACACAGCCCGGAGACCCCTGAGGCAAAAACGGCTTCTGACGAACAATAGGCGCTTGCTGTGGAACACCTATCCCAAGTGGGGGTAGCCAGCTCAACAAAATGCCACACACCCAGGTGTAAGAAACAACATTGCCCAGCCATGGTCTAAGCCCCTCACCTCGTCCCTGTGCTTTGGGGAGCCGGAGGGACAGCCGAGGCACACGGCCTTGAGACCCCTTTGCAAAAAGCCGGCTTCCCACGGAGACAGTTTTCCTGAGGTGCAGACCCTATCCCAAGTGGTTGTGGCAAGGTAAAGCAAATGCCCTCCACTTCTCTGGAAGAAACCACAGTGCCCAGCCATGTTCTAAGCCCTCCCATCCTCCCTGGGCTTCTGGCGGAAGGAGTGAAAAGAGAGGAGCAGAGCACTGGGACCCGTTTGACAGAAACCGGCTTCCCACAGGAAAGTCTTTCTCCACGGGCAGACATGCTCCCAGGTGCCTGTGGCAAGGGGAAGGAAATGCCATACACTGACCTGAAAGAGACCACAGGGCCGAGGCACAGTCTGAACCCTTCCCTCACCCCGTCGGTTTTGCTAGCAGGAGTTCAACCCCAACGAACACAGCCCGGAGACCCCTGAGGCAAAAACGGCTTCCGACGAACAATAGGTGCTTGCTGTGGAACACCTATCCCAAGTGGGGGTAGCCAGGTCAACAAAATGCCACACACCCAGGTGTAAGAAACAACATTGCCCAGCAATGGTCTAAGCCCCTCACCTCGTCCCTGTGCTTTGGGGAGCCGGAGGGACACCCGAGGCCGATGGCCCTGAGACCCCTTTGCAAAAAGCCGGCTTCCCATGGAAAGAGTTTTCCTGAGGTGCAGACCCTCTCACAAGTGGTTGTGGCAAGGTAAAGCAAATGCCCTCCACTTCTCTGGAAGAAACCACAGTGCCCAGCCATGTTCTAAGCCGTCCCATCCTCCCTGGGTTTCTGGCAGCAGGAGTGAAAAGAGAGGAGCAGAGCACTGGGACCCGTTTGACAGAAACCGGCTTCCCACGGGAAAGTCTTTCTCCACGGGCAGACATGCTCCCAGCTGCCTGTGGCAAGGGGAAGGAAATGCCATACACTGACCTGGAAGAGACCACAGGGCCAGGCAGTCTGAACCCTTCCCTCAACCCGGCGGTTTTGCTAGCAGGAGTTCAACCCCAACGAACACAGCCCGGAGACCCCTGAGGCAAAAACGGCTTCTGACGAACAATAGGCGCTTGCTGTGGAACACTTATCCCAAGTGGGGGTAGCCAGCTCAACAAAATGCCACACACCCAGGTGTAAGAAACAACATTGCCCAGCCATGGTCTAAGCCCCTCACCTCGTCCCTGTGTATTGGGGAGCCGGAGGGACAGCCGAGGCCCACTTCCCTGAGACCCCTTTGCAAAAAGCCGGCTTCCCACGGAAACAGTTTTCCTGAGGTGCAGCCCCTCTCACAAGTGGTTGTGGCAAGGTAAAGCAAATGCCCTCCACTTCTCTGGAAGAAACCACAGTGCCCAGCCATGTTCTAAGCCCTCCCATCCTCCCTGGGCTTCTGGCAGCAGGAGTGAAAAGAGAGGAGCAGAGCACTGGGACCCGTTTGACAAAAACCGGCTTCCCACGGGAAAGTCTTTCTCCACGTGCAGACATGCTCCCAGGTGCCTGTGGCAAGGGGAAGGAAATGCCATACACTGACCTGGAAGAGACCACAGGGCCCAGGCACAGTATGAACCCTTCCCTCACCCCGGCGGTTTTGCTAGCAGGAGTTCAACCCCAGCGAACACAGCCCGGAGACCCCTGAGACAAAAACGGCTTCTGACGAAAAATAGGCGCTTGCTGTTGAACACTTATCCCAAGTGGGGGTAGCCAGCTCGAAAAAATGCCACACACCCAGGTGTAAGAAACAACATTGCCCAGCCATGGTCTAAGCCCCTCACCTCGTCCCTGTGTATTGGGGAGCCGGAGGGACAGCCGAGGCCCACGGCCCTGAGACCCCTTTGCAAAAAGCCGGCTTCCCACGGAAACAGTTTTCCGGAGGTGCAGACCGTCTCACAAGGGGTTGTGGCAAGGTAAAGCAAATACCCTCCACTTCTCTGGAAGAAACCACAGTGCCCAGCCATGTTCTAAGCCCTCCCATCCGCCCTGGGCTTCTGGCAGCAGGAGTGAAAAGAGAGGAGCAGAGCACTGGGACCCGTTTGACAGAAACCGGCTTCCCACGGGAAAGTCTTTCTCCACGGGCAGACATGCTCCCAGGTGCCTGTGGCAAGGGGAAGGAAATGCCATACACTGACCTGGAAGAGACCACAGGGCCCAGGCACAGTCTGAACCCTTCCCTCACCCCGGCGGTTTTGCTAGCAGGAGTTCAACCCCAACGAACACAGCCCGGAGACCCCTGAGGCAAAAACGGCTTCTGACGAAAAATAGGCGCTTGCTGTTGAACACTTATCCCAAGTGGGGGTAGCCAGCTCAACAAAATGCCACACACCCAGGTGTAAGAAACAACATTGCCCAGCCATGGTCTAAGCCCCTCACCTCGTCCCTGTGTATTGGGGAGCCGGAGGGACAGCCGAGGCCCACGGCCCTGAGACCCCTTTGCAAAAAGCCGGCTTCCCACGGAAACAGTTTTCCTGAGGTGCAGACCCTCTCACAAGGGGTTGTGGCAAGGTAAAGCAAATACCCTCCAATTCTCTGGAAGAAACCACAGTGCCCAGCCATGTTCTAAGCCCTCCCATCCTCCCTGGGCTTCTGGCGGAAGGAGTGAAAAGAGAGGAGCAGAGCACTGGGACCCGTTTGACAGAAACCGGCTTCCCACGGGAAAGTCTTTCTCCACGGGCAGACATGCTCCCAGGTGCCTGTGGCAAGGGGAAGGAAATGCCATACACTGACCTGAAAGAGACCACAGGGCCCAGGCACAGTCTGAACCCTTCCCTCAACCCGGCGGTTTTGCTAGCAGGAGTTCAACCCCAACGAACACAGCCCGGAGACCCCTGAGGCAAAAACTGCTTCCGACGAACAATAGGTGCTTGCTGTGGAACACCTATCCCAAGTGGGGGTAGCCAGGTCAACAAAATGCCACACACCCAGGTGTAAGAAACAACATTGCCCAGCAATGGTCTAAGCCCCTCACCTCGTCCCTGTGCTTTGGGGAGCCGGAGGGACAGCCGAGGCCGATGGCCCTGAGACCCCTTTGCAAAAAGCCGGCTTCCCATGGAAACAGTTTTCCTGAGGTGCAGACCCTCTCACAAGTGGTTGTGGCAAGGTAAAGCAAATGCCCTCCACTTCTCTGGAAGAAACCACAGTGCCCAGACATGTTCTAAGCCGTCCCATCCTCCCTGGGCTTCTGGCAGCAGGAGTGAAAAGAGAGGAGCAGAGCACTGGGACCCGTTTGACAGAAACCGGCTTCCCACGGGAAAGTCTTTCTCCACGGGCAGACATGCTCCCAGGTGCCTGTGGCAAGGGGAAGGAAATGCCATACACTGACCTGGAAGAGACCACAGGGCCAGGCAGTCTGAACCCTTCCCTCAACCCGGCGGTTTTGCTAGCAGGAGTTCAACCCCAACGAACACAGCCCGGAGACCCCTGAGGCAAAAACGGCTTCTGACGAACAATAGGCGCTTGCTGTGGAACACTTATCCCAAGTGGGGGTAGCCAGCTCAACAAAATGCCACACACCCAGGTGTAAGAAACAACATTGCCCAGCCATGGTCTAAGCCCCTCACCTCGTCCCTGTGCTTTGGGGAACCGGAGGGACAGCCGAGGCCCACGGCCCTGAGACCCCTTTGCAAAAAGCCGGCTTCCCACGGAGACAGTTTTCCTGAGGTGTAGAACCTCTCACAAGTGGTTGTGGCAAGGTAAAGCAAATGCCCTCCACTTCTCTGGAAGAAACCACAGTGCCCAGCCATGTTCTAAGCCCTCCCATCCGCCCTGGGCTTCTGGCAGCAGGAGTGAAAAGAGAGGAGCAGAGCACTGGAACCCGTTTGACAAAACCCGGCTTCCCTCGGGAAAGTCTTTCTCCACGGGCAGACATGCTCCCAGGTGCCTGTGGCAAGGGGAAGGAAATGCCATACACTGACCTGGAAGAGACCACAGGGCCCAGGCACAGTCTGAACCCTTCCCTCACCCCGGCGGTTTTGCTAGCAGGAGTTCAACCCCAACGAACACAGCCCGGAGACCCCTGAGGCAAAAACGGCTTCTGACGAAAAATAGGCGCTTGCTGTTGAACACTTATCCCAAGTGGGGGTAGCCAGCTCAACAAAATGCCACACACCCAGGTGTAAGAAACAACATTGCCCAGCCATGGTCTAAGCCCCTCACCTCGTCCCTGTGTATTGGGGAGCCGGAGGGACAGCCGAGGCCCACGGCCCTGAGACCCCTTTGCAAAAAGCCGGCTTCCCACGGAAACAGTTTTCCTGAGGTGCAGACCCTCTCACAAGGGGTTGTGGCAAGGTAAAGCAAATACCCTCCACTTCTCTGGAAGAAACCACAGTGCCCAGCCATGTTCTAAGCCCTCCCATCCGCCCTGGGCTTCTGGCAGCAGGAGTGAAAAGAGAGGAGCAGAGCACTGGGACCCGTTTGACAGAAACCGGCTTCCCACGGGAAAGTCTTTCTCCACGGGCAGACATGCTCCCAGGTGCCTGTGGCAAGGGGAAGGAAATGCCATACACTGACCTGGAAGAGACCACAGGGCCCAGGCACAGTATGAACCCTTCCCTCACCCCGGCGGTTTTGCTAGCAGGAGTTCAACCCCAACGAACACAGCCCGGAGACCCCTGAGGCAAAAACGGCTTCTGACGAAAAATAGGCGCTTGCTGTTGAACACTTATCCCAAGTGGGGGTAGCCAGCTCAACAAAATGCCACACACCCAGGTGTAAGAAACAACATTGCCCAGCCATGGTCTAAGCCCCTCACCTCGTCCCTGTGCTTTGGGGAGCCAGAGGGAAAGCCGAGGCCCACGGCCCTGAGACCCCTTTTCAAAAAGCCGGCTTCCCACAGAAACAGTTTTCCTGAGGTGCAGACCCTCTCATAAGTGGTTGTGGCAAGGTAAAGCAAATGCCCTCCACTTCTCTGGAAGAAACCACAGTGCCCAGCCATGTTCTAAGCCCTCCCATCCTCCCTGGGCTTCTGGCAGCAGGAGTGAAAAGAGAGGAGCAGAGCACTGGGACCCGTTTGACAAAAACCGGCTTCCCACGGGAAAGTCTTTCTCCACGGGCAGACATGCTCCCAGGTGCCTGTGGCAAGGGGAAGGAAATGCCATACACTGACCTGGAAGAGACCACTGGGCCCAGGCACAGTCTGAACCCTTCCCTCAACCCGGCGGTTTTGCTAGCAGGAGTTCAACCCCAACGAACACATCCCGGAGACCCCTGAGGCAAAAACGGCTTCTGACGAACAATAGGCGCTTGCTGTGGAACACCTATCCCAAGTGGGGGTAGCCAGCTCAACAAAATGCCACACACCCAGGTGTAAGAAACAACATTGCCCAGCCATGGTCTAAGCCCCTCACCTCGTCCCTGTGCTTTGGGGAGCCGGAGGGACAGCCGAGGCACACGGCCCTGAGACCCCTTTGCAAAAAGCCGGCTTCCCACGGAAACAGTTTTCCTGAGGTGCAGACCCTATCCCAAGTGGTTGTGGCAAGGTAAAGCAAATGCCCTCCACTTCTCTGGAAGAAACCACAGTGCCCAGCCATGTTCTAAGCCCTCCCATCCTCCCTGGGCTTCTGGCGGAAGGAGTGAAAAGAGAGGAGCAGAGCACTGGGACCCGTTTGACAGAAACCGGCTTCCCACGGGAAAGTCTTTCTCCACGGGCAGACATGCTCCCAGGTGCCTGTGGCAAGGGGAAGGAAATGCCATACACTGACCTGAAAGAGACCACAGGGCCCAGGCACAGTCTGAACCCTTCCCTCAACCCGGCGGTTTTGCTAGCAGGAGTTCAACCCCAACGAACACAGCCCGGAGACCCCTGAGGCAAAAACTGCTTCCGACGAACAATAGGTGCTTGCTGTGGAACACCTATCCCAAGTGGGGGTAGCCAGGTCAACAAAATGCCACACACCCAGGTGTAAGAAACAACATTGCCCAGCAATGGTCTAAGCCCCTCACCTCGTCCCTGTGCTTTGGGGAGCCGGAGGGACAGCCGAGGCCGATGGCCCTGAGACCCCTTTGCAAAAAGCCGGCTTCCCATGGAAACAGTTTTCCTGAGGTGCAGACCCTCTCACAAGTGGTTGTGGCAAGGTAAAGCAAATGCCCTCCACTTCTCTGGAAGAAACCACAGTGCCCAGACATGTTCTAAGCCGTCCCATCCTCCCTGGGCTTCTGGCAGCAGGAGTGAAAAGAGAGGAGCAGAGCACTGGGACCCGTTTGACAGAAACCGGCTTCCCACGGGAAAGTCTTTCTCCACGGGCAGACATGCTCCCAGGTGCCTGTGGCAAGGGGAAGGAAATGCCATACACTGACCTGGAAGAGACCACAGGGCCAGGCAGTCTGAACCCTTCCCTCAACCCGGCGGTTTTGCTAGCAGGAGTTCAACCCCAACGAACACAGCCCGGAGACCCCTGAGGCAAAAACGGCTTCTGACGAACAATAGGCGCTTGCTGTGGAACACTTATCCCAAGTGGGGGTAGCCAGCTCAACAAAATGCCACACACCCAGGTGTAAGAAACAACATTGCCCAGCCATGGTCTAAGCCCCTCACCTCGTCCCTGTGCTTTGGGGAACCGGAGGGACAGCCGAGGCCCACGGCCCTGAGACCCCTTTGCAAAAAGCCGGCTTCCCACGGAGACAGTTTTCCTGAGGTGTAGAACCTCTCACAAGTGGTTGTGGCAAGATAAAGCAAATGCCCTCCACTTCTCTGGAAGAAACCACAGTGCCCAGCCATGTTCTAAGCCCTCCCATCCGCCCTGGGCTTCTGGCAGCAGGAGTGAAAAGAGAGGAGCAGAGCACTGGAACCCGTTTGACAAAACCCGGCTTCCCTCGGGAAAGTCTTTCTCCACGGGCAGACATGCTCCCAGGTGCCTGTGGCAAGGGGAAGGAAATGCCATACACTGACCTGGAAGAGACCACAGGGCCCAGGCACAGTCTGAACCCTTCCCTCAACCCGGCGGTTTTGCTAGCAGGAGTTCAACCCCAACGAACACAGCCCGGAGACCCCTGAGGCAAAAACGGCTTCTGACGAACAATAGGTGCTTGTTGTGGAACACCTATCCCAAGTGGGGGTAGCCAGGTAAACAATGCCACACACCCAGGTGTAAGAAACAACATTGCCCAGCCATGGTCTAAGCCCCTCACCTCGTCCCTGTGTATTGGGGAGCCGGAGGGACAGCCGAGGCCCACGGCCCTGAGACCCCTTTGCAAAAAGCCGGCTTCCCACGGAAACAGTTTTCCTGAGGTGCAGACCCTCTCACAAGGGGTTGTGGCAAGGTAAAGCAAATACCCTCCACTTCTCTGGAAGAAACCACAGTGCCCAGCCATGTTCTAAGCCCTCCCATCCGCCCTGGGCTTCTGGCAGCAGGAGTGAAAAGAGAGGAGCAGAGCACTGGGACCCGTTTGACAGAAACCGGCTTCCCACGGGAAAGTCTTTCTCCACGGGCAGACATGCTCCCAGGTGCCTGTGGCAAGGGGAAGGAAATGCCATACACTGACCTGGAAGAGACCACAGGGCCCAGGCACAGTATGAACCCTTCCCTCACCCCGGCGGTTTTGCTAGCAGGAGTTCAACCCCAACGAACACAGCCCGGAGACCCCTGAGGCAAAAACGGCTTCTGACGAAAAATAGGCGCTTGCTGTTGAACACTTATCCCAAGTGGGGGTAGCCAGCTCAACAAAATGCCACACACCCAGGTGTAAGAAACAACATTGCCCAGCCATGGTCTAAGCCCCTCACCTCGTCCCTGTGCTTTGGGGAGCCAGAGGGAAAGCCGAGGCCCACGGCCCTGAGACCCCTTTTCAAAAAGCCGGCTTCCCACAGAAACAGTTTTCCTGAGGTGCAGACCCTCTCATAAGTGGTTGTGGCAAGGTAAAGCAAATTACCTCCACTTCTCTGGAAGAAACCACAGTTCCCAGCCATGTTCTAAGCCCTCCCAGCCTCCCTGGGCTTCTGGCAGCAGGAGTGAAAAGAGAGGAGCAGAGCACTGGGACCCGTTTGACAAAAACCGGCTTCCCACGGGAAAGTCTTTCTCCACGGGCAGACATGCTCCCAGGTGCCTGTGCCAAGGGGAAGGAAATGCCATACACTGACCTGGAAGAGACCACAGGGCCCAGGCACAGTCTGAACCCTTCCCTCAACCCGGCGGTTTTGCTAGCAGGAGTTCAACCCCAACGAACACAGCCCGGAGACCCCTGAGGCAAAAACGGCTTCTGACGAACAATAGGCGCTTGCTGTGGAACACCTATCCCAAGTGGGGGTAGCCAGCTCAACAAAATGCCACACACCCAGGTGTAAGAAACAACATTGCCCAGCCATGGTCTAAGCCCCTCACCTCGTCCCTGTGCTTTGGGGAGCCGGAGGGACAGCCGAGGCACACGGCCCTGAGACCCCTTTGCAAAAAGCCGGCTTCCCACGGAAACAGTTTTCCTGAGGTGCAGACCCTATCCCAAGTGGTTGTGGCAAGGTAAAGCAAATGCCCTCCACTTCTCTGGAAGAAACCACAGTGCCCAGCCATGTTCTAAGCCCTCCCATCCTCCCTGGGCTTCTGGCGAAAGGAGTGAAAAGAGAGGAGCAGAGCACTGGGACCCGTTTGACAGAAACCGGCTTCCCACGGGAAAGTCTTTCTCCACGGGCAGACATGCTCCCAGGTGCCTGTGGCAAGGGGAAGGAAATGCCATACACTGACCTGAAAGAGACCACAGGGCCCAGGCACAGTCTGAACCCTTCCCTCAACCCGGCGGTTTTGCGAGCAGGAGTTCAACCCCAACGAACACAGCCCGGAGACCCCTGAGGCAAAAACTGCTTCCGACGAACAATAGGTGCTTGCTGTGGAACACCTATCCCAAGTGGGGGTAGCCAGGTCAACAAAATGCCACACACCCAGGTGTAAGAAACAACATTGCCCAGCAATGGTCTAAGCCCCTCACCTCGTCCCTGTGCTTTGGGGAGCCGGAGGGACAGCCGAGGCCGATGGCCCTGAGACCCCTTTGCAAAAAGCCGGCTTCCCATGGAAACAGTTTTCCTGAGGTGCAGACCCTCTCACAAGTGGTTGTGGCAAGGTAAAGCAAATGCCCTCCACTTCTCTGGAAGAAACCACAGTGCCCAGACATGTTCTAAGCCGTCCCATCCTCCCTGGGCTTCTGGCAGCAGGAGTGAAAAGAGAGGAGCAGAGCACTGGGACCCGTTTGACAGAAACCGGCTTCCCACGGGAAAGTCTTTCTCCACGGGCAGACATGCTCCCAGGTGCCTGTGGCAAGGGGAAGGAAATGCCATACACTGACCTGGAAGAGACCACAGGGCCAGGCAGTCTTAACCCTTCCCTCAACCCGGCGGTTTTGCTAGCAGGAGTTCAACCCCAACGAACACAGCCCGGAGACCCCTGAGGCAAAAACGGCTTCTGACGAACAATAGGCGCTTGCTGTGGAACACTTATCCCAAGTGGGGGTAGCCAGCTCAACAAAATGCCACACACCCAGGTGTAAGAAACAACATTGCCCAGCCATGGTCTAAGCCCCTCACCTCGTCCCTGTGCTTTGGGGAACCGGAGGGACAGCCGAGGCCCACGGCCCTGAGACCCCTTTGCAAAAAGCCGGCTTCCCACGGAGACAGTTTTCCTGAGGTGTAGAACCTCTCACAAGTGGTTGTGGCAAGGTAAAGCAAATGCCCTCCACTTCTCTGGAAGAAACCACAGTGCCCAGCCATGTTCTAAGCCCTCCCATCCGCCCTGGGCTTCTGGCAGCAGGAGTGAAAAGAGAGGAGCAGAGCACTGGAACCCGTTTGACAAAACCCGGCTTCCCTCGGGAAAGTCTTTCTCCACGGGCAGACATGCTCCCAGGTGCCTGTGGCAAGGGGAAGGAAATGCCATACACTGACCTGGAAGAGACCACAGGGCCCAGGCACAGTCTGAACCCTTCCCTCACCCCGGCGGTTTTGCTAGCAGGAGTTCAACCCCAACGAACACAGCCCGGAGACCCCTGAGGCAAAAACGGCTTCTGACGAACAATAGGTGCTTGTTGTGGAACACCTATCCCAAGTGGGGGTAGCCAGGTAAACAATGCCACACACCCAGGTGTAAGAAACAACATTGCCCAGCCATGGTCTAAGCCACTCACCTCGTCCCTGTGTATTGGGGAGCCGGAGGGACAGCCGAGGCCCACGGCCCTGAGACCACTTTGCAAAAAGCCGGCTTCCCACGGAAACAGTTTTCCTGAGGTGCAGCCCCTCTCACAAGTGGTTGTGGCAAGGTAAAGCAAATGCCCTCCACTTCTCTGGAAGAAACCACAGTGCCCAGCCATGTTCTAAGCCCTGCCATCCTCCCTGGGCTTCTGGCAGCAGGAGTGAAAAGAGAGGAGCAGAGCACTGGGACCCGTTTGACAAAACCCGGCTTCCCACGGGAAAGTCTTTCTCCACGTGCAGACATGCTCCCAGGTGCCTGTGGCAAGGGGAAGGAAATGCCATACACTGACCTGGAAGAGACCACAGGGCCCAGGCACAGTATGAACCCTTCCCTCACCCCGGCGGTTTTGCTAGCAGGAGTTCAACCCCAACGAACACAGCCCGGAGACCCCTGAGGCAAAAACGGCTTCTGACGAAAAATAGGCGCTTGCTGTTGAACACTTATCCCAAGTGGGGGTAGCCAGCTCAACAAAATGCCACACACCCAGGTGTAAGAAACAACATTGCCCAGCCATGGTCTAAGCCCCTCACCTCGTCCCTGTGTATTGGGGAGCCGGAGGGACAGCCGAGGCCCACGGCCCTGAGACCCCTTTGCAAAAAGCCGGCTTCCCACGGAAACAGTTTTCCTGAGGTGCAGACCCTCTCACAAGGGGTTGTGGCAAGGTAAAGCAAATACCCTCCACTTCTCTTGAAGAAACCACAGTGCCCAGCCATGTTCTAAGCCCTCCCATCCGCCCTGGGCTTCTGGCAGCAGGAGTGAAAAGAGAGGAGCAGAGCACTGGGACCCGTTTGACAGAAACCGGCTTCCCACGGGAAAGTCTTTCTCCACGGGCAGACATGCTCCCAGGTGCCTGTGGCAAGGGGAAGGAAATGCCATACACTGACCTGGAAGAGACCACAGGGCCCAGGCACAGTATGAACCCTTCCCTCACCCCGGCGGTTTTGCTAGCAGGAGTTCAACCCCAACGAACACAGCCCGGAGACCCCTGAGGCAAAAACGGCTTCTGACGAAAAATAGGCGCTTGCTGTTGAACACTTATCCCAAGTGGGGGTAGCCAGCTCAACAAAATGCCACACACCCAGGTGTAAGAAACAACATTGCCCAGCCATGGTCTAAGCCCCTCACCTCGTCCCTGTGTATTGGGGAGCCGGAGGGACAGCCGAGGCCCACGGCCCTGAGACCCCTTTGCAAAAAGCCGGCTTCCCACGGAAACAGTTTTCCTGAGGTGCAGACCCTCTCACAAGGGGTTGTGGCAAGGTAAAGCAAATACCCTCCACTTCTCTGGAAGAAACCACAGTGCCCAGACATGTTCTAAGCCCTCCCATCCTCCCTGGGCTTCTGGCAGCAGGAGTGAAAAGAGAGGAGCAGAGCACTGGGACCCGTTTGACAAAAACCGGCTTCCCACGGGAAAGTCTTTCTCCACGTGCAGACATGCTCCCAGGTGCCTGTGGCAAGGGGAAGGAAATGCCATACACTGACCTGGAAGAGAACACAGGGCCCAGGCACAGTCTGAACCCTTCGCTCAACCCGGCGGTTTTGCTAGCAGGAGTTCAACCCCAACAAACACAGCCCGGAGACCCCTGAGGCAAAAACGGCTTCTGACGAACAATAGGCGCTTGCTGTGGAACACCTATCCCAAGTGGGGGTAGCCAGCTCAACAAAATGCCACACACCCAGGTGTAAGAAACAACATTGCCCAGCCATGGTCTAAGCCCCTCACCTCGTCCCTGTGCTTTGGGGAGCCGGAGGGACAGCCGAGGCGCACGGCCCTGAGACCCCTTTGCAAAAAGCCGGCTTCCCACGGAAACAGTTTTCCTGAGGTGCAGACCCTCTCACAAGTGGTTGTGGCAAGGTAAAGCAAATGCCCTCCACTTCTCTGGAAGAAACCACAGTGCCCAGCCATGTTCTAAGCCCTCCCATCCTCCCTGGGCTTCTGGCAGCAGGAGTGAAAAGAGAGGAGCAGAGCACTGGGACCCGTTTGACAGAAACCGGCTTCCCACGGGAAAGTCTTTCTCCACGGGCAGACATGCTCCCAGGTGCCTGTGGCAAGGGGAAGGAAATGCCATACACTGACCTGAAAGAGACCACAGGGCCCAGGCACAGTCTGAAACCTTCCCTCACCCCGGCGGTTTTGCTAGCAGGAGTTCAACCCCAACGAACACAGCCCGGAGACCCCTGAGGCAAAAACGGCTTCCGACGAACAATAGGTGCTTGCTGTGGAACACCTATCCCAAGTGGGGGTAGCCAGCTCAACAAAATGCCACACACCCAGGTGTAAGAAACAACATTGCCCAGCAATGGTCTAAGCCCCTCACCTCGTCCCTGTGCTTTGGGGAGCCGGAGGGACACCCGAGGCCTATGGCCCTGATTCCCCTTTGCAAATAGCCGGCTTCCCATGGAAACAGTTTTCCTGAGGTGCAGACCCTCTCACAAGTGGTTGTGGCAAGGTAAAGCAAATGCCCTCCACTTCTCTGAAGAAACCACAGTGCCCAGCCATGTTCTAAGCCCTCCCATCCTCCCTGGGCTTCTGGCAGCAGGAGTGAAAAGAGAGGAGCAGAGCACTGGGACCCGTTTGACAAAAACCGTCTTCCCACGGGAAAGTCTTTCTCCACGTGCAGACATGCTCCCAGGTGCCTGTGGCAAGGGGAAGGAAATGCCATACACTGACCTGGAAGAGACCACAGGGCCCAGGCACAGTCTGAACCCTTCCCTCACCCCGGCGGTTTTGCTAGAAGGAGTTCAACCCCAACGAACACAGCCCGGAGACCCCTGAGGCAAAAACGGCTTCTGACGAACAATAGGCGCTTGCTGTGGAACACCTATCCCAAGTGGGGGTAGCCAGGTCAACAAAATGCCACACACCCAGGTGTAAGAAACAACATTGCCCAGCCATGGTCTAAGCCCCTCACCTCGTCCCTGTGCTTTGGGGAGCCGGAGGGACAGCCGAGGCCGATGGCCCTGAGACCCCTTTGCAAAAAGCCAGCTTCCCATGGAAACAGTTTTCCTGAGGTGCAGACCCTCTCACAAGTGGTTGTGCCAAGGTAAAGCAAATGCCCTCCACTTCTCTGGAAGAAACCACAGTGCCCAGCCATGTTCTAAGCCCTCCCATCCTCCCTGGGCTTCTGGCAGCAGGAGTGAAAAGAGAGGAGCAGAGCACTGGGACCCGTTTGACAAAAACCGGCTTCCCACGGGAAAGTCTTTCTCCACGTGCAGACATGCTCCCAGGTGCCTGTGGCAAGGGGAAGGAAATGCCATACACTGACCTGGAAGAGACCACAGGGCCCAGGCACAGTCTGAACGCTTCACTCAACCCGGCGGTTTTGCTAGCAGGAGTTCAACCCCAACGAACACAGCCCGGAGACCCCTGAGGCAAAAACGGCTTCTGACGAACAATAGGCGCTTGCTGTGGAACACCTATCCCAAGCGGGGGTAGCCAGCTCAACAAAATGCCACACACCGAGGTGTAAGAAACAACATTGCCCAGCCATGGTCTAAGCCCCTCACCTCGTCCCTGTGCTTTGGGGAGCCAGAGGGAAAGCCGTGGCCCACGGCCCTGAGACCCCTTTTCAAAAAGCCGGCTTCCCACAGAAACAGTTTTCCTGAGGTGCAGACCCTCTCATAAGTGGTTGTGGCAAGGTAAAGCAAATGCCCTCCACTTCTCTGGAAGAAACCACAGTGCCCAGCCATGTTCTAAGCCCTCCCATCCTCCCTGGGCTTCTGGCAGCAGGAGTGAAAAGAGAGGAGCAGAGCACTGGGACCCGTTTGACAAAAACCGGCTTCCCACGGGAAAGTCTTTCTCCACGGGCAGACATGCTCCCAGGTGCCTGTGGCAAGGGGAAGGAAATGCCATACACTGACCTGGAAGAGAACACAGGGCCCAGGCACAGTCTGAACCCTTCGCTCAACCCGGCGGTTTTGCTAGCAGGAGTTCAACCCCAACAAACACAGCCCGGAGACCCCTGAGGCAAAAACGGCTTCTGACGAACAATAGGCGCTTGCTGTGGAACACCTATCCCAAGTGGGGGTAGCCAGCTCAACAAAATGCCACACACCCAGGTGTAAGAAACAACATTGCCCAGCCATGGTCTAAGCCCCTCACCTCGTCCCTGTGCTTTGGGGAGCCGGAGGGACAGCCGAGGCGCACGGCCCTGAGACCCCTTTGCAAAAAGCCGGCTTCCCACGGAAACAGTTTTCCTGAGGTGCAGACCCTCTCACAAGTGGTTGTGGCAAGGTAAAGCAAATGCCCTCCACTTCTCTGGAAGAAACCACAGTGCCCAGCCATGTTCTAAGCCCTCCCATCCTCCCTGGGCTTCTGGCAGCAGGAGTGAAAAGAGAGGAGCAGAGCACTGGGACCCGTTTGACAGAAACCGTCTTCCCACGGGAAAGTCTTTCTCCACGGGCAGACATGCTCCCAGGTGCCTGTGGCAAGGGGAAGGAAATGCCATACACTGACCTGGAAGAGACCACAGGGCCCAGGCACAGTCTGAACCCTTCCCTCACCCCGGCGGTTTTGCTAGAAGGAGTTCAACCCCAACGAACACAGCCCGGAGACCCCTGAGGCAAAAACGGCTTCTGACGAACAATAGGCGCTTGCTGTGGAACACCTATCCCAAGTGGGGGTAGCCAGGTCAACAAAATGCCACACACCCAGGTGTAAGAAACAACATTGCCCAGCCATGGTCTAAGCCCCTCACCTCGTCCCTGTGCTTTGGGGAGCCGGAGGGACAGCCGAGGCCGATGGCCCTGAGACCCCTTTGCAAAAAGCCAGCTTCCCATGGAAACAGTTTTCCTGAGGTGCAGACCCTCTCACAAGTGGTTGTGGCAAGGTAAAGCAAATGCCCTCCACTTCTCTGGAAGAAACCACAGTGCCCAGCCATGTTCTAAGCCCTCCCATCCTCCCTGGGCTTCTGGCAGCAGGAGTGAAAAGAGAGGAGCAGAGCACTGGGACCCGTTTGACAAAAACCGGCTTCCCACGGGAAAGTCTTTCTCCACGTGCAGACATGCTCCCAGGTGCCTGTGGCAAGGGGAAGGAAATGCCATACACTGACCTGGAAGAGACCACAGGGCCCAGGCACAGTCTGAACGCTTCACTCAACCCGGCGGTTTTGCTAGCAGGAGTTCAACCCCAACGAACACAGCCCGGAGACCCCTGAGGCAAAAACGGCTTCTGACGAACAATAGGCGCTTGCTGTGGAACACCTATCCCAAGTGGGGGTAGCCAGCTCAACAAAATGCCACACACCCAGGTGTAAGAAACAACATTGCCCAGCCATGGTCTAAGCCCCTCACCTCGTCCCTGTGCTTTGGGGAGCCAGAGGGTAAGCCGTGGCCCACGGCCCTGAGACCCCTTTTCAAAAAGCCGGCTTCCCACAGAAACAGTTTTCCTGAGGTGCAGACCCTCTCATAAGTGGTTGTGGCAAGGTAAAGCAAATGCCCTCCACTTCTCTGGAAGAAACCACAGTGCCCAGACATGTTCTAAGCCCTCCCATCCTCCCTGGGCTTCTGGCAGCAGGAGTGAAAAGAGAGGAGCAGAGCACTGGGACCCGTTTGACAAAAACCGGCTTCCCACGGGAAAGTCTTTCTCCACGGGCAGACATGCTCCCAGGTGCCTGTGGCAAGGGGAAGGAAATGCCATACACTGACCTGGAAGAGACCACAGGGCCCAGGCACAGTCTGAACCCTTCGCTCAACCCGGCGGTTTTGCTAGCAGGAGTTCAACCCCAACGAACACAGCCCGGAGACCCCTGAGGCAAAAACGGCTTCTGACGAACAATAGGCGCTTGCTGTGGAACACCTATCCCAAGTGGGGGTAGCCAGCTCAACAAAATGCCACACACCCAGGTGTAAGAAACAACATTGCCCAGCCATGGTCTAAGCCCCTCACCTCGTCCCTGTGCTTTGGGGAGCCGGAGGGACAGCCGAGGCACACGGCCCTGAGACCCCTTTGCAAAAAGCCGGCTTCCCACGGAAACAGTTTTCCTGAGGTGCAGACCCTATCCCAAGTGGTTGTGGCAAGGTAAAGCAAATGCCCTCCACTTCTCTGGAAGAAACCACAGTGCCCAGCCATGTTCTAAGCCCTCCCATCCTCCCTGGGCTTCTGGCGGAAGGAGTGAAAAGAGAGGAGCAGAGCACTGGGACCCGTTTGACAGAAACCGGCTTCCCACGGGAAAGTCTTTCTCCACGGGCAGACATGCTCCCAGGTGCCTGTGGCAAGGGGAAGGAAATGCCATACACTGACCTGAAAGAGACCACAGGGCCCAGGCACAGTCTGAACCCTTCCCTCAACCCGGCGGTTTTGCTAGCAGGAGTTCAACCCCAACGAACACAGCCCGGAGACCCCTGAGGCAAAAACTGCTTCCGACGAACAATAGGTGCTTGCTGTGGAACACCTATCCCAAGTGGGGGTAGCCAGGTAAACAATGCCACACACCCAGGTGTAAGAAACAACATTGCCCAGCCATGGTCTAAGCCCCTCACCTCGTCCCTGTGTATTGGGGAGCCGGAGGGACAGCCGAGGCCCACGGCCCTGAGACCACTTTGCAAAAAGCCGGCTTCCCACGGAAACAGTTTTCCTGAGGTGCAGCCCCTCTCACAAGTGGTTGTGGCAAGGTAAAGCAAATGCCCTCCACTTCTCTGGAAGAAACCACAGTGCCCAGCCATGTTCTAAGCCCTGCCATCCTCCCTGGGCTTCTGGCAGCAGGAGTGAAAAGAGAGGAGCAGAGCACTGGGACCCGTTTGACAAAACCCGGCTTCCCACGGGAAAGTCTTTCTCCACGTGCAGACATGCTCCCAGGTGCCTGTGGCAAGGGGAAGGAAATGCCATACACTGACCTGGAAGAGACCACAGGGCCCAGGCACAGTATGAACCCTTCCCTCACCCCGGCGGTTTTGCTAGCAGGAGTTCAACCCCAACGAACACAGCCCGGAGACCCCTGAGGCAAAAACGGCTTCTGACGAAAAATAGGCGCTTGCTGTTGAACACTTATCCCAAGTGGGGGTAGCCAGCTCAACAAAATGCCACACACCCAGGTGTAAGAAACAACATTGCCCAGCCATGGTCTAAGCCCCTCACCTCGTCCCTGTGTATTGGGGAGCCGGAGGGACAGCCGAGGCCCACGGCCCTGAGACCCCTTTGCAAAAAGCCGGCTTCCCACGGAAACAGTTTTCCTGAGGTGCAGACCCTCTCACAAGGGGTTGTGGCAAGGTAAAGCAAATACCCTCCACTTCTCTGGAAGAAACCACAGTGCCCAGACATGTTCTAAGCCCTCCCATCCTCCCTGGGCTTCTGGCAGCAGGAGTGAAAAGAGAGGAGCAGAGCACTGGGACCCGTTTGACAAAAACCGGCTTCCCACGGGAAAGTCTTTCTCCACGGGCAGACATGCTCCCAGGTGCCTGTGGCAAGGGGAAGGAAATGCCATACACTGACCTGGAAGAGAACACAGGGCCCAGGCACAGTCTGAACCCTTCGCTCAACCCGGCGGTTTTGCTAGCAGGAGTTCAACCCCAACAAACACAGCCCGGAGACCCCTGAGGCAAAAACGGCTTCTGACGAACAATAGGCGCTTGCTGTGGAACACCTATCCCAAGTGGGGGTAGCCAGCTCAACAAAATGCCACACACCCAGGTGTAAGAAACAACATTGCCCAGCCATGGTCTAAGCCCCTCACTTCGTCCCTGTGCTTTGGGGAGCCGGAGGGACAGCCGAGGCGCACGGCCCTGAGACCCCTTTGCAAAAAGCCGGCTTCCCACGGAAACAGTTTTCCTGAGGTGCAGACCCTCTCACAAGTGGTTGTGGCAAGGTAAAGCAAATGCCCTCCACTTCTCTGGAAGAAACCACAGTGCCCAGCCATGTTCTAAGCCCTCCCATCCTCCCTGGGCTTCTGGCAGCAGGAGTGAAAAGAGAGGAGCAGAGCACTGGGACCCGTTTGACAGAAACCGTCTTCCCACGGGAAAGTCTTTCTCCACGGGCAGACATGCTCCCAGGTGCCTGTGGCAAGGGGAAGGAAATGCCATACACTGACCTGAAAGAGACCACAGGGCCCAGGCACAGTCTGAAACCTTCCCTCACCCCGGCGGTTTTGCTAGCAGGAGTTCAACCCCAACGAACACAGCCCGGAGACCCCTGAGGCAAAAACGGCTTCTGACGAACAATAGGCGCTTGCTGTGGAACACCTATCCCAAGTGGGGGTAGCCAGCTCAACAAAATGCCACACACCCAGGTGTAAGAAACAACATTGCCCAGCAATGGTCTAAGCCCCTCACCTCGTCCCTGTGCTTTGGGGAGCCGGAGGGACACCCGAGGCCTATGGCCCTGAATCCCCTTTGCAAATAGCCGGCTTCCCATGGAAACAGTTTTCCTGAGGTGCAGACCCTCTCACAAGTGGTTGTGGCAAGGTAAAGCAAATGCCCTCCACTTCTCTGAAGAAACCACAGTGCCCAGCCATGTTCTAAGCCCTCCCATCCTCCCTGGGCTTCTGGCAGCAGGAGTGAAAAGAGAGGAGCAGAGCACTGGGACCCGTTTGACAAAAACCGTCTTCCCACGGGAAAGTCTTTCTCCACGTGCAGACATGCTCCCAGGTGCCTGTGGCAAGGGGAAGGAAATGCCATACACTGACCTGGAAGAGACCACAGGGCCCAGGCACAGTCTGAACCCTTCCCTCACCCCGGCGGTTTTGCTAGAAGGAGTTCAACCCCAACGAACACAGCCCGGAGACCCCTGAGGCAAAAACGGCTTCTGACGAACAATAGGCGCTTGCTGTGGAACACCTATCCCAAGTGGGGGTAGCCAGGTCAACAAAATGCCACACACCCAGGTGTAAGAAACAACATTGCCCAGCCATGGTCTAAGCCCCTCACCTCGTCCCTGTGCTTTGGGGAGCCGGAAGGACAGCCGAGGCCGATGGCCCTGAGACCCCTTTGCAAAAAGCCAGCTTCCCATGGAAACAGTTTTCCTGAGGTGCAGACCCTCTCACAAGTGGTTGTGCCAAGGTAAAGCAAATGCCCTCCACTTCTCTGGAAGAAACCACAGTGCCCAGCCATGTTCTAAGCCCTCCCATCCTCCCTGGGCTTCTGGCAGCAGGAGTGAAAAGAGAGGAGCAGAGCACTGGGACCCGTTTGACAAAAACCGGCTTCCCACGGGAAAGTCTTTCTCCACGTGCAGACATGCTCCCAGGTGCCTGTGGCAAGGGGAAGGAAATGCCATACACTGACCTGGAAGAGACCACAGGGCCCAGGCACAGTCTGAACGCTTCACTCAACCCGGCGGTTTTGCTAGCAGGAGTTCAACCCCAACGAACACAGCCCGGAGACCCCTGAGGCAAAAACGGCTTCTGACGAACAATAGGCGCTTGCTGTGGAACACCTATCCCAAGTGGGGGTAGCCAGCTCAACAAAATGCCACACACCGAGGTGTAAGAAACAACATTGCCCAGCCATGGTCTAAGCCCCTCACCTCGTCCCTGTGCTTTGGGGAGCCAGAGGGAAAGCCGTGGCCCACGGCCCTGAGACCCCTTTTCAAAAAGCCGGCTTCCCACAGAAACAGTTTTCCTGAGGTGCAGACCCTCTCATAAGTGGTTGTGGCAAGGTAAAGCAAATGCCCTCCACTTCTCTGGAAGAAACCACAGTGCCCAGCCATGTTCTAAGCCCTCCCATCCTCCCTGGGCTTCTGGCAGCAGGAGTGAAAAGAGAGGAGCAGAGCACTGGGACCCGTTTGACAAAAACCGGCTTCCCACGGGAAAGTCTTTCTCCACGGGCAGACATGCTCCCAGGTGCCTGTGGCAAGGGGAAGGAAATGCCATACACTGACCTGGAAGAGACCACAGGGCCCAGGCACAGTCTGAACCCTTCGCTCAACCCGGCGGTTTTGCTAGCAGGAGTTCAACCCCAACGAACACAGCCCGGAGACCCCTGAGGCAAAAACGGCTTCTGACGAACAATAGGCGCTTGCTGTGGAACACCTATCCCAAGTGGGGGTAGCCAGCTCAACAAAATGCCACACACCCAGGTGTAAGAAACAACATTGCCCAGCCATGGTCTAAGCCCCTCACCTCGTCCCTGTGCTTTGGGGAGCCGGAGGGACAGCCGAGGCACACGGCCCTGAGACCCCTTTGCAAAAAGCCGGCTTCCCACGGAAACAGTTTTCCTGAGGTGCAGACCCTATCCCAAGTGGTTGTGGCAAGGTAAAGCAAATGCCCTCCACTTCTCTGGAAGAAACCACAGTGCCCAGCCATGTTCTAAGCCCTCCCATCCTCCCTGGGCTTCTGGCGGAAGGAGTGAAAAGAGAGGAGCAGAGCACTGGGACCCGTTTGACAGAAACCGGCTTCCCACGGGAAAGTCTTTCTCCACGGGCAGACATGCTCCCAGGTGCCTGTGGCAAGGGGAAGGAAATGCCATACACTGACCTGAAAGAGACCACAGGGCCCAGGCACAGTCTGAACCCTTCCCTCACCCCGGCGGTTTTGCTAGCAGGAGTTCAACCCCAACGAACACAGCCCGGAGACCCCTGAGGCAAAAACGGCTTCCGACGAACAATAGGTGCTTGCTGTGGAACACCTATCCCAAGTGGGGGTAGCCAGGTCAACAAAATGCCACACACCCAGGTGTAAGAAACAACATTGCCCAGCAATGGTCTAAGCCCCTCACCTCGTCCCTGTGCTTTGGGGAGCCGGAGGGACAGCCGAGGCCGATGGCCCTGAGACCCCTTTGCAAAAAGCCGGCTTCCCATGGAAAGAGTTTTCCTGAGGTGCAGACCCTCTCACAAGTGGTTGTGGCAAGGTAAAGCAAATGCCCTCCACTTCTCTGGAAGAAACCACAGTGCCCAGCCATGTTCTAAGCCGTCCCATCCTCCCTGGGCTTCTGGCAGCAGGAGTGAAAAGAGAGGAGCAGAGCACTGGGACCCGTTTGACAAAAACCGGCTTCCCACGGGAAAGTCTTTCTCCACGGGGAGACATGCTCCCAGGTGCCTGTGGCAAGGGGAAGGAAATGCCATACACTGACCTGGAAGAGACCACAGGGCCAGGCAGTCTGAACCCTTCCCTCAACCCGGCGGTTTTGCTAGCAGGAGTTCAACCCCAAAGAACACAGCCCGGAGACCCCTGAGGCAAAAACGGCTTCTGACGAACAATAGGCGCTTGCTGTGGAACACTTATCCCAAGTGGGGGTAGCCAGCTCAACTAAATGCCACACACCCAGGTGTAAGAAACAACATTGCCCAGCCATGGTCTAAGCCCCTCACCTCGTCCCTGTGCTTTGGGGAGCCGGAGGGACAGCCGAGGCCCACGGCCCTGAGACCCCTTTGCAAAAAGCCGGCTTCCCACGGAGACAGTTTTCCTGAGGTGTAGAACCTCTCACAAGTGGTTGTGGCAAGGTAAAGCAAATGCCCTCCACTTCTCTGGAAGAAACCACAGTGCCCAGCCATGTTCTAAGCCCTCCCATCCGCCCTGGGCTTCTGGCAGCAGGAGTGAAAAGAGAGGAGCAGAGCACTGGGACCCGTTTGACAAAACCCGGCTTCCCTCGGGAAAGTCTTTCTCCACGGGCAGACATGCTCCCAGGTGCCTGTGGCAAGGGGAAGGAAATGCCATACACTGACCTGGAAGAGACCACAGGGCCCAGGCACAGTCTGAACCCTTCCCTCACCCCGGCGGTTTTGCTAGCAGGAGTTCAACCCCAACGAACACAGCCCGGAGACCCCTGAGGCAAAAACGGCTTCTGACGAACAATAGGTGCTTGTTGTGGAACACCTATCCCAAGTGGGGGTAGCCAGGTAAACAATGCCACACACCCAGGTGTAAGAAACAACATTGCCCAGCCATGGTCTAAGCCCCTCACCTCGTCCCTGTGTATTGGGGAGCCGGAGGGACAGCCGAGGCCCACGGCCCTGAGACCCCTTTGCAAAAAGCCGGCTTCCCACGGAGACAGTTTTCCTGAGGTGCAGACCCTCTCACAAGGGGTTGTGGCAAGGTAAAGCAAATGCCCTCCACTTCTCTGGAAGAAACCACAGTGCCCAGCCATGTTCTAAGCCCTCCCATCCGCCCTGGGCTTCTGGCAGCAGGAGTGAAAAGAGAGGAGTAGAGCACTGGGACCCGTTTGACAGAAACCGGCTTCCCACGGGAAAGTCTTTCTCCACGGGCAGACATGCTCCCAGGTGCCTGTGGCAAGGGGAAGGAAATGCCATACACTGACCTGGAAGAGACCACAGGGCCCAGGCACAGTCTGAACCCTTCCCTCATCCCGGCGGTATTGCTAGCAGGAGTTCAACCCCAACGAACACAGCCCGGAGACCCCTGAGGCAAAAACGGCTTCTGACGAACAATAGGTGCTTGCTGTGGAACACCTATCCCAAGTGGGGGTAGTCAGGTAAACAATGCCACACACCCAGGTGTAAGAAACAACATTGCCCAGGCATGGTCTAAGCCCCTCACCTCCTCCCTGTGCTTTGGGGAGCCGGAGGGACAGCCGAGGCCCACGGCCCTGAGACCCCTTTGCAAAAAGCCGGCTTCCCACGGAAACAGTTTTCCTGAGGTGCAGACCCTCTCCCAAGTGGTTGTGGCAAGGTAAAGCAAATGCCCTCCACTTCTCTGGAAGAAACCACAGTGCCCAGCCATGTTCTAAGCCCTCCCATCCTCCCTGGGCTTCTGGCAGCAGGAGTGAAAAGAGACGAGGAGAGCACTGGGACCCGTTTGACAAAACCCGGCTTCCCACGGGAAAGTCTTACTCCACGTGCAGACATGCTCCCAGGTGCCTGTGGCAAGGGGAAGGAAATGCCATACACTGACCTGGAAGAGACCACAGGGCCCAGGCACAGTCTGAACCCTTCCCTCAACCCGGCGGGTTTGCTAGCAGGAGTTCAACCCCAAGGAACACAGCCCGGAGACCCCTGAGGCAAAAACGGCTTCCGACAAACAATAGGCGCTTGCTGTGGAAAACCTATCCCAAGTGGGGGTAGCCAGGTCAATAAAATGACACACACCCAGGGGTAAGAAACAACATTGCCCAGCCATGGTCTAAGCCCCTCACCTCGTCCCTGTGCTTTGGGGAGCCGGAGGGACCCCCGAGGCCCACGGCCCTGAGACCCCTTTGCAAAAAGCCAGTTTCCCACGGAAACCGCTTTCCTGAGGTGCAGACCCTATCCCAAGGGGTGGTGGCAAGAGAAAGCAAATGCCATCCCCTTCTCTGGAAGAAACCCCAGTGCCCAGCCATGTTCTAAGCCCTCCCCTCCTCCCTGGGCTTCTGGCAGCAGGAGTGAAAAGAGAGGAGCACAGCACTGGGACGCATTTGACCAAAACCGGCTTCCTTCGAGAAAGTCCTTCTCCACGTGCAGACTTGTTCCCAAGTGCTGAGGACATAGTATTGAGACATATTTGGCAAAAACGGGTTCCAATGAAATATATTTCTTGATGTGCAAACTCTATCTTACGTTGTTGTGGCAAGGTGAAGGATGTGCCATACACTCATTTGTAAGAAATAACAGTGCCCATGGACGGTCTGAGCCCTAAGATCATCACTGTTCTTTTGGTATCATGAGTTAAAACCGAGGCAAACAGCACTGAGAAAATTTGGCAAAAACCGCCTTTCAATGAAATATATTTTTTCTTTTGCAAACTGTATCATAACTGTTTGTGCTAATGTAAAGAAAATGCCATAGGCTTATCTGTGAGAAACAGAAGTGTCCAGGTATGGTCTGAGCCCTCATATCAGTATTGTGCTTTTGGTAGCATTAGTTAATCCCAAGCAACACGGTATCGAGACACATTTGACAAAAAACCGCTTCCAACGAAAAATATTTTCTTCATATTGAAACCCTATTATATGTGGTTTGGGCAATATAAAGAAAATGCCACACCCTTATGTGTAAGAAACAACATTACCCAGGAACAGTCTAAGCCCTAACATCATCACTGGGCTTTTGGTAGCATGAGTGAAACCCGAGGAATACAGCACTTAGACACATTTGGGAAAAACCGGCTTCCAACGAAAACGATTTTCTTAACGTGGAAACCCTATCACAAGGGGTTGTGGAATGTAAAGTAAAAAAGCGGAGTTCCAACGAGAAATATTTTCTTCACGTGGAAACCCGTTCCTGGGCACTGTTGTTTCTTACAGATAATTGTATGGCATTTATTTATCTGGCCCTAACCACTTACGTTAGGGTTTGAAAGGGAAGAAAATATTATTCGTTGGAACACGATTTTTGCCAAATGTGTCTTAGTGCTGTTTGCCTCCGCTTTAACTCCCGCTACCAAAAGCACAGTGCTGATATTAGGGCTCAGACTGTTCCAGGGCACTGTTGTTTCTTACAGATAAGCATATGACATTTTCCTTACCTTGCCGAAAGCAGTTATGATAGGGTGTGCACATGAGGAAAATATTTTTCGTTGGACGTGGGTTTTTGTCAAATGTGTCTCAATGCTGTGTTCCTCAGGTTGGGGTTAAGGGTTTGGGGTTAGGGTTCGGGTTCGGGTTCGGGTTCGGGTTCGGGTTAGGGTTCGGGTTCGGGTTCGGGTTCGGGTTCGCGTTCTGGTTAGGGTTCGGGTTCGGGTTCGGGTTCGGGTTCGGGTTCGGGTTAGGGTTCGGGTTCGGGTTCGGGTTAGGGTTCGGGTTCGGGTTCGGGTTAGGGTTCGGGTTCGGGTTAGGGTTCGGGGTTAGGGTTCGGGTTCGGGTTAGGGTTCGGGTTAGGGTTAGGGTTCGGGTTCGGGTTAGGGTTCGGGTTCGGGTTCGGGTTAGGGTTCGGGTTAGGGTTAGGGTTCGTTAGGGTTCGGGTTCGGGTTCGGGTTCGGGTTAGGGTTAGGGTTCGGGTTCGGGTTCGGGTTCGGGTTAGGGTTAGGGTTAGGGTTCGGGTTAGGGTTCGGGTTCGGGTTCGGGTTAGGGTTCGGGTTAGGGTTCGGGTTCGGGTTCGGGTTCGGGTTCGGGTTCGGGTTAGGGTTCGGGTTAGGGTTAGGGGTTAG